>NC_140990.1:208617325-208849825 GCF_052327205.1 Somniosus microcephalus | reverse complement strand
ACAGACACACAGACAGACACAGACAGACACACAGACAGACACACAGACAGACACACAGACAGACACACAGACAGACACACAGACAGACACACAGACAGACACACAGACAGACACACAGACAGACACACAGACACACAGACACACACACAGACAGACACACAGACAGACACAGACAGACACACAGACAGACACACAGACAGACACACAGACAGACACACAGACAGACACAGACAGACACACAGACAGACACACAGACAGACACACAGACAGACACACAGACAGACACACAGACAGACACACAGACAGACACACAGACAGACACACAGACAGACACACAGACAGACACACAGACACAGACAGACAGAGACACAGACAGACAGACACAGACAGACACACAGACAGACAGACACACAGACAGACAGACACAGACAGACAGACACAGACGCACTCTTTTATTTATATATATATATATAGATTAAAAAAAGAAAATACACAAAATCTTCTAGGCCATGGCATAAGATATTAAATTGTGAATTCAAACACAGAATGGCTCGCTTAATAGCCCAACAAAGGCAGACCTGGCTCTGCAAACAGTAAAAAAAACAAATAGCCATCTCCCGCTGTTAGGATTGGACCTCCCGTTTCACTGTGAAGTAATGACACTGGTTATGGACCACCACAAGCCAAATAGGACTATAAGAATAACCACTGAACATTCGATTCAATAATTAGGGGGCACAAAATTGAACATTGTGCATTCTGCCCAATAATTAGGGGACACAAAAATAACCATTGTTTCCTACACAGACCGGTGAAGAACCTTTGCTAGGAGATAGGGAAGATATACAAAAAATTCCCATGTTAGGTGATGAGTGGCCCTGCTCTCCTAGCTCCTCCAGCAAAGTCTTAGTAATCCCATGTTCATAAAGTCCATCTTTGAGTAGCTTCACTTAAAATGTATTCTTTTGTAGGAATTCGGGTTGACCTCAGCAGGTATTGGACGAATGCCTACTAAATAATCGAGTTCAACTTCAGGAGAACAATCTAGAAGTTGTTTATTTACAAGAACAGACGAAATACAGCAGGTAAGGCGGCTGGATGCGGGAGCACTGAAGTAGGTCTTTCCCCAGCGGGGACGCCACGAGGACCGAGTCCGCAGTCCTGTGGAGAGCGTGATGACGTCATCACGCTCGGTCGCGACTTCCCGCGCTTCGGGTGTCACGTGACCGTGTTGTAATGTTAGCGCGTTCGCCCGCGCTTGGGGCGGTCATGTGACCCGCGCCGATACGTCGACGCGTCTACCCGGCACTGAGGCCAGCGAGGCCGAAGCCGCGAGCGCGGGAGGCCGAGCTGGGCCGGCGCTTGCCGCGGGAGCGGGAGATCGCAACGCTCACGTCGGCTGGCCGATGCGGCCGAAGTCGCGGTAGGCCGGGCTGTGCCGGCGGCCGCCATGGAAGGCCGAGCCAGGCCCGTGGCCGGTGCGCGTGCGTCACGTGACGTCAACGCGTTAGGTCGCCTCTTAAAAGGGGCAACGGCCCAACAGGTAAGTTAAAGGGGCAACGGCCCAAACAGGTAAGTTACATACAAACCAGTTAGGTTAAAGTGAATTATGTACATAGTTAGTAAGGGACAACCGGTGGTACCGACACACTGTCTTTTGTGTACTGTAAGGTTTATCCAAAAGTTGGCAAGACTGAACTATAATCACAGCCACACTGCAAAAAGTGTCCCAACTAACTTATTCTGATTCACAAATCGAGGTTATTTCACATTTTACAATGAAATATTAACAGTTCAGAAAAAAAGTTGCTTGGCTGACATTTTTGTACTATAGCAGTGGCATCGATCAGCAGAAAATGCTGGAAATACTCAGCAAGTCAGGCAGCATCTGTGTAGAGAGAACATAAGAAATAGGAGCAGGAGTAGGCCAATCGGCCCCTCGAGCCTGCTCCGCCATTCAATAAGATCATGGCTGATCTGATCCTAACCGCCAATCTACTATCACAGAACCATCTCCTGAATCTAACAGAATTAGACACACGAAATAGGAGCAGGGTCAGGCTACACGGCCCCTGGGCCCGCTCCGCTACCCACAGGGCCATGTCCGATCCGAACCTAGACTCATGTCCAAATTCCTGCCCGCTCCCCGTAACCCTTAATTCCCTTTACTTCTAGGAAACTGTCTATTTCTGTTTTAAATTTATGTAATGATGTAGCTTCTACAGCTTTTTGGGGCAGCATATTCCATGGACCTACCACCCTCTGAGTGAAGTAGTTCCTCCTCATCTCAGTTTTGAAAGAGCAGCCCCTTATTCTAAGACTATGCCCCCTAGTTCTAGTTTCACCCATCATCGGGAACATCTTCCCCGCATCCACCCGATCCAACCCCTTCACAATCTTATATGTTTCAATAAGATCGCCTCTCATTCTTCTGAACTCCAATGAGTAGAGTCCCAATCTACTCAACCTCTCCTCATATGTCCATCCCCTCATCCCCGGGATTAACCGAGTGAACCTTCTTTGTACTGACTCGAGAGCAAGTATGTCCTTTCTTAAGTATGGACACCAAAACTGTACGCAGTATTCCAGGTGCGGTCTCACCAATACCTTGTACAACTGAAGCAATACCTCCCTATTTTTATATTCTATCCCCCTAGCAATGAAAGCCAACATTCCATTGGCCTTCTTGATCACTTGCTGCACCTGCATACTAACCTTTTGAGTTTCGTGCACCAGGACCCCCAGATCCCTTTGTACTTCAGTACTTTCCAGTTTCTTGCCATTAAGATAATAACTTGCTCTACGATTTTTTCCTGCCAAAGTGCATAACCTCACACTTTCCAGTATTGTATTCCATCTGCCAAATCTCTGCCCACTTAATTAGCCTGTCTATGTCCCCTTGCAGGTTTTTTATGTCCTCCTCACTCACTACTTTCCCTCCCATCTTAGTATCATCTGCAAACTTTGATATGTTACACTCGGTCCCCTCCTCCAAATCGTTAATATAGATTGTAAAGAGTTGGGGACCCAGCACTGACCCCTGCGGAACACCACTAGTTACTGATTGCCAGTCTGAGAATGAACCATTTATCCCAACTCTCTGCCTTCTGTTAGATAGCCAATCCTCTATCCATGCCAGAATATTACCCCCAATCCCATGATTTTTTATCTTAAGCAATAATCTTGTGTGGCACCTTGTCAAATGCCTTTTGGAAGTCTAAATACACTACGTCCACTGGTTCCCCTTTATCCACCCTATATGTTACTTCCTCAAAGAACTCCAGCAAATTTGTCAAACACGACTTCCCCTTCATAAAACCATGCTGACTTTGTCCTATTAAATTATGATTATCCAAATGTCCTGTTACTGTCTCCTTAATAATGGACTCCAAAATGTTACCTACCACAGATGTCAGGCTAACCGGTCTATAGTTTCCAGCCTTCTGTCTACTGCCCTTTTTAAATAAGGGTGCTACATTAGCAGTTTTCCAGTCTGCCGGGGCCTTTGCAGAGTCCAGGGAGTTTTGGAAAATTACCAATGCATCCACAATCCCTACCGCCACTTCCTTCAAGACCCTAGGATGTAAGCCATCAGGTCCAGGTGATTTATCCGCCTTGAGTCCCATTATTTTACCGAGTACCACTTCCTTAGTGATTTTGATCGTGTTTAGCTCCTCCCCCCCCCATAGCCCCGTTTGTCCAGTGTTGGGATATTCTTCGTGTCTTCTACTGTAAAGACTGATACAAAATATTCAGTGTTTTTGCCATCTCCATATTTCCCACCACTAATTTCCCGGTCTCATCCTCTAAGGGACCAACATTTACTTTAGCCACCCTTTTTCCTTTTATATAACTATAAAAACTCTTACTATCTGTTTTTATATTTTTTGCTAATTTACTTTCATAATCTATCTTCCCTTTCTTAATCAATCTTTTTGTTACTTTTTGCTGTCTTTTAAAGTTTTCCCAATCCTCTATCCTCCCACTAGATTTGGCTACATTATATGCCCTTGTTTTTAGTCAAATACTATCCTTAATTTCTTTACTTAGCCACGGATGGCTGTCTTTTCTTTTACACCCTTTTCTTCTCAGTGGAATATATATTTTTTGGAAGTTGTAAAATAACTCCTTAAATGTACACCACTGATCATGTATCGTCTTACCCTTTAATCTATTTTCCCAATCCACTCTACTCAATTCCGCTCTCATACCTTCATAGTATTCAAGCTTAGCACGCTTGTTTGAGATCCAACCTTCTCACCCTCTAATTGAATATGGAATTCAACCATGTTATGGTCACTCATTCCAAGGGGATCCTTTACTAGGACATTTTTAATTAATCCTGTCTCGTTACACAGGACCAGATCTAAGGTTGCTTGCCCCCTGGTCGGTTCAGTTACATACTGCTCAAGAAACCCATCCCTAATACACTCAATGAACTCATCCTCAAGGCAGCCCTGCCCAATTTGATTTGTCCAATTAATATGATAGTTACAATCACCCATAATTATAGATGTTCCCTTATTACAAGCCTCAACTATTTCCTGATTGGTACTCCGTCCAACAGAGTTGCAACTGTTCGGAGGCCTATAGATTACGCCCACTAGTGTTTTTGCCCCTTATTATTCCTTACCTCCACCCAAACTGTTTCATTATCCTGATCTTTTGACCCAATGTCATTTCTCTGTATTAGTGATTCCTTCCTTTATTAACATAGCCACCCCACCTCCCCTTCCTTCCTGCCTGTCCTTCCTGATCGTTAAATAACCTGGTATGTTTAATTCCCAGGCATTGTCACCCTGCAGCCATGTTTCTGTAATGGCCACAAGATCATACCCATATGTAGTTATTTGTGCCATTAACTTGGCTATTTTGTTACGAATGCTACGTGCATTCAGATAGAGAACTTTCAAATATGTTTTGTGACACTTAGTTCCTGCTTTTGCCCTTTTTATTACTTTACCTTTTACTCCATACCTTCTGCCCCTTCCTGACACGCTCTGGTTTTTAATTTCCCCACTGCTACCTAAGTCTATGACCTTCTCTGTTGTCATTTTTATTATTTGCTCTCTAGGAACCTCCCCCCCACTAGTTAGTTTAAAGCCCTCTCTGCAGCCCTAGTTATATGATCCGCCAGGACTCTAGTCCCAGCACTGGCCAAGTGAAGCCTGTCCCAACGGAACAGCTCCCTCCTGCCCCAGTACTGGTGCCAGTGTCCCAGGAAGCAAAACCCATTTCTCCCACACCAGTCTTTGAGCCACGCATTTAACTCTCTGATTTTATTTGTCCTAGCCAAACTCGCTCGCAGCTCAGGTAATAATCCAGAGATTATTACCCTTGAGGTTCTGTTTTTTAATTTGACCCCTAGCTGCTCATACTCCTTTAACAGAACCGGCTTCCTAGTCCTATCTACGTCGTTTGTACCAACATGGACCACGACAACTGGATCCACCCCCTCCCACTGCAAGTTTCTTTCCAGCCCAGAGGAGGTGTCCTTAACCCTGGCACCGGGTAGGCAACACAGCCTTCGGGACTCTCGCTCTCGGCTGCAGAGAACTCTATCTATCCCCCTAATAATACTATCCCCTACCACTACAACATTTCTATTCAAGAGCAAGGGCTGCGGCTCCTCCAGCTCTACCTCCTGGATCCCCGTACCTGCCTCACTCGTAGTCACACCGTCCTGTCCCTGACCATGGGCTACATCTGAATTAATTAACTTCATAGGTGTGACCACCTCCTGATACAGAGTCCAGGTACTTCTCCCCCTCCCTGATGTGTCGCAGTGTCTGAAGCTCAGACTCCAGCTCATCAACACGGAGCTGGAGTTCCTGTAGCAGCAGACACTTGTCACAGACGTAATCACCGTGAGCCTCAATGGGGCTCACCGGCTCCCACATCTCGCAACAGTAACACATCACCTGCTCCATTCTATGTAATTAATTAAATTTTTTATTGTTAGTTATGGACACCCTCTGCCCGATTTTAGATGCTAGTATCCCCTTTAATTAATTGGATTTAAATTAAATCAATCCCTCTAGTTTCACCAGTTAAATGGTTTACCAACAGTCACTCTGCACCAGAAAGGCCTTATTAACTACAACCCACAGCGTTAAAGTTTGAAAAGAGCACCCAACACCCCACGTACCCTAACTCACTTACCCAAACTCACAGCACTCTTTGATGACTCGCACTCAGTGCTTGCTCGCACTAGGACTGGTCTTTTTATACTGTTTGTTTGTTTACAGCCAAATGAGTCACCCCTGCTGATTGGTTAGAAAACTGGTTTCCACTGCCTGCTGTGCCAATTTACTCCTACTGCAGTGTAACCTTGTTTTACTCTTCTTAAACAGAATCCCAAATATTTAACTTTTCCCCTTTACTTAAACTGCTTAAATAATCTTATCAAGAATGATTTAAAGAGAAATAACAATTAAAGAACTCTCACACTTACCCAAACTCAGAGCACTCTTTGATGACTCGCACTCACAAAAGGAGATGGTAACGGGACAAGTTAAGAAACAAAAGATGGCGCTAGATGAAGTGTAAATGGCACTACAGCCTTCTGGACTCAACATTCTGCTAAAGTGCCTTCAACTATTTCAGACCATAACCTCTGCCCCTATCTTTTTTTCCATTTATTCTTTTTCTCTCTCTCACATGGCAGCTGTCTTTCATTCTGCCAGTGCCATTTACACTTCATCTCCTTTTGCCTTGCACCATCATTTCTTTTGTCTCTTAATCTCTCCTGCCTTCCATCCTATCACAGACCTTCCCTTTTGTTGTTTCTGCTCCTCCCCCCCTTCCCAGCCCCTGCACTTGCTTAAAAACTTGTTCCATCTGCAGCTTTTTCCAGTTCTGACGAAGGGTCATCGACCTGAAACTTTAACTCTTTCTCTCTCCACAGATGCTGCCTGAGCTGCTGAGTATTTCCAGCATTTTCTGGTTTTATTTCCGATTTCCAGCATCCGCAGTATTTTGCTTTTGCATAGGTTAGCATCCTGCTGAGTAATGGTTACCAATCTGGAGCAGTCAGAAAGATTCAGTACTGTGCTTTAAAGTAAAGGACCAAGCCAAATATCCACTATAACAATTGCTGACAGGTCAGCTAAGTTATTATTTTGCAGCTTTCAGAGCAGTTAACTTTTCATTATTTCAAACCCACTTTCAGGTGCAATGAAATTTAATAATCTCTCCCTCTTCCTCCATGAAACTATTTTCCAGCAAAATCCCTTGCATCTCCTGCGATGTACCTTACTTTTGCCATAGAAGATAATGTTTCCATAGGACACATCACCCTGCAGGCATGTTCAATATTAAGTTCAATTTCCATGTGTTTAATGTGCGCTAGAGCTCAACTTTACAGGTAAGAGGAAATTTGCAGCATGCACTATATTGAATGACTAACTCCGAGCTCATTTCACTGTGGTTGCAATTCACATGTGCCTTGCAAAAAGGGGCAGATACTGAACTGGGAAACAATCAAAGAGACTCTAATTTAGTCTATAAATTTAGATAAACATTGAGCAACACTAGTTGTAAAGCAATCACAATACTTTCTGACCCACCCTTGCAGTTGAAGGAGGGTGGGCAGAAGGAAACTGTTCCCGAGGGAGGAAAAATAAAAAATAAACACCATGGGCCGGTAATTCGGGTCGGGGGCTTGCCGCCCGTGCAAGCCCCCGATCTGCACTTACCCGACACGCCGGCCGTTGAGCTTCAGGGACGCCTGGAATTGCTGTTTTAAAATGTTGACTCCCGGGCAGCGTCTGACGTCACGCCGCCCAGGAGTGCAGCCAGCGCGAAGCCTGGAGCGCGCTGTGCAAGTGAGACACGCCCCTTGAGGTCTCATTTTAAAAGGACACGCCCTCAATGCTTCTCACAAGCTGCAAAGCATTTTTACATGTAGAGCAGCATTTTCAATAGGTTTTTTGTATTTTTAAGAAGCTTTTGGTAACTTTTATAAACTTTTAAAAACGTTTAAATTATTTTGAAGAATCTGAAGTAGTTTTAAACAGAATTAAAGCGATTTCAGGACTTTTAAAAGCCCTGAAAGCATTTTTTTCATTCCATTTATTTAATTAGCAACGTCGTCGTCGTACGTGTCTTCACACTGTTCCCTTTGGGGAACAGTATGAAGTGGTGGAAGGATTTCTGGCCGTGATTAACGCTCCTTCCGTGACCGTAACCATCTTTGTACCAGCCATTAGGGTGGTTAGTCCTATGGCGGGAGGGTTTTACGGGCTCCCACAACCTATACGAGGGGGGGCCACCCACATCCACGGACGCAAATATCCCACTGGATGTCTACCCAGAATTTAGAGCCGGAGCTCCGACTCCACTTGCCGGGACTGTCTGGAGCAGGGTTAGAAACCCTATGCCGTGTGGCCCAGCGGCGGGGATGCTACCGCTACGCCAAAGGCCCACTCAGATTAGCAACGTGAAATGGCTGGAATGAGCACAATTCACGGCATTAAAAGAACTCACAATTGAACTGATGATGACCTCAGCAATCTCCTCAATGAGGTGGAGGTGCAGCGCCTGCTCATCATTGGCAATGAGAAGTCCAAGGCGCCGCAAAAAGGACAGATGATAGCTTGGTCTTTCAAGTGGCAGCATAGGGCTCCAGTCACGGGGAGGGAAAAGGTGCAGGAAACGTAAGGGTGTCATCTTTTGCACGGAGTGGGCCTTTTGCGTAGCGGTAAGCATCCCCGCCGCTGGGCCAGAAGGAGTAGGGTTTCGAACCCCGCTCCAGCCAGTCCCGGCAAGTGGAGTCGGAGCTCCAACTATAAATTCTGGGTGGACATCCAGCGGGATACTTGCGTCCGCGGGTGTGGGTGCCCCCCCCCCCCCCCCTCGGATGGGTTGTGGGAGCCCGTAAAACCCTCGCGCCATAGGACTAACCACCCTAATGGCTGGTATGAAGATGGTTATGGTCACGGAAGGAGTGTTAACGTGGCCAGAAATCCTTCCACCACTTCATACAGTTCCCGAAAGGGAACAGTGTGAGGATACGTACGACGATGACCTCTTGCGCAATGCACCTCCTTGGACCCTCAGTCGCAGATGCGAGGGGGCAAATCGTGCAATTGTTAAATTTTTCATTTTATTGACATGTAAAATGTTGGCCCAGTAATTCCCTTCCAAACGCGCAAGTACGGTCGGGGTACTCACGCGTCTGGCCGGAGGAAATGCCGGTTTTCAGCATGCACAGCGCATGCGGGGAAAACCGGCATTTCCTGTCCTCTGAACGAAGGGGTTCAGAGGCAGAACGCGTGCGACTGTACAGGCAGCACGTGCGCAGTAAAATTCGACGGTTTCATTCATGCTTTCAGTGAGGTTAAGTCCTTACAACTTACACATGAAAAAAGCATGAGTACAATTGCTCCAGAGGCTGCGGAGGAAGATATTTTTTTATCGTGGAGTTTCTGAAAGGCAATATTTTTGTTTGGGAAAGGGAGGAAAGTTATTTTAAGAAATGCTGAGGTAAGTTTTAAAGTTTATTTTTGTTTTTTAAAACGGGTTTTCAGTACTGTAGGTAGAAGGATCAATTGTGGCTATGTGAATTGAATTTGCTGTGTTTATTAAATGTAAAAATGACTCCAACATTTTTAAGAAAGAAGCTTTTCATCAGTAATATATTCTTTTAAGTTATTATGTATGTATGTCTGTATATATTCCTTTGCGTGTATGTATATATTCCTTTACTTATGTGTATGAATGTATGTATTTAATTATGACTTTCAGAGAAAGTAACTTATTGGAAAATCATAATTAAAAACATACATTCATACACATAAGTAAAGGAATATAAAACATACATACATATACGTAAAGGAATATATGCAGACATACATACATAATTACTTATTACTGATGAAAAGTTTCTTTCTTAAAAGTGTTGGAAATGTTACATTACTCATTTTAGAACACTCATTTTCACATTCAATTCACACAGCCACAATTGCTCCTTTTACCTACAGTACTGAAAACCCGTTTTTAAAAAAAAAAAAATTTAAACTTTAAAACTTACCTCAGCATTTCTTAAAATAACTTTCCTCCCTTTCCCAAACAAAAATATTGCCTTTCAGAAGCTCCACGATAAAATATATCTTCCTCCGCAGCCTCTGGAGCAACTTTACACATGCTTTTTTTCCCAAGTGTAACTTGTAAGGACTTACCCTCACTGAATCCATGAATGAAATTGACGAAGTTCACTGCGCAAGCGCTGCCTGTGCAGTCGCACGCGCTGTGCCTCTGAACCCCTTCGTTCGGAGGACTGGAAATGCCGGTTTTCTCCGCATGCGCTGTGCATGCTGAAAACCGGCATTTCCTCCGGCCAGACGCGTGAGTACCCCGACTGTACTCACGCGTTTGGAACGGAATTACTGGGCCAATAACAACTTACAAAAATACATTTCTATCCTCCAAGAATATAAGCATGACAGCTAGAGTGTGGCTGTGTACATTGAATGGCAATGAGGGCGAAAGTTTATTTTACTTGTTTGTGCAGGATTATAAAGACAGATTAGTATAAATCCGTATGGTATGTTGCCTCCCTGGTGCCAGGGTTAGGGACATCACAGAGAGGGTGCAGAATATTCTGCGGGGGAAGGGGAAGAGCCAGAAGTCTTGGTCCATGTCGGAACCAATGACAGGGAGGAAACGGGTTGAGGTCCTGCAGTCAAAGTTTAAGAAACGAGGAAGGAAGTTAAAAAGCAGGACCTCAAAAAGTAGTAATCTCTGGATTAGTCCCAGTGCCACGTGCTAGTGAGAGTAGAAATAGGAGGATATGGCAAGTTAATGCATGGCTAGAGACATGGTGCAGGAGGGAGGGCTTCAGATTCCTGGGATATTGGACCAGTTCTGTGACAGGAGGGACCTGTTCAAGGTGGACGGGTTGCACCTGAATGAGCTGGGACCAATATCCTCACGGGCAGGTTAACTATTGCTGAGGGGGAGGGGCACCAGGATGTAGTATTAAAAAGTAGAAACAAGGTGCAGAGGACTGGAAGAGACAGTCAGAGTTAGACATAATACAGTATTAGGTGGGATCATAAAAAATACAAAGAGCTCCAAGTTCGGTTTGGAGTGCATGTGTATAAATGCATGAAGTGTGATTAATAAGGTTGGTGAGCTGCAGGTGCAAATAACCACATGGGAATATGATGTAGTGCTGAGAACAGGCTCAAAAAAGGGAGGATTGGATGCTTAATATTCCTGGGTGCAAGATATTCAGGAAAGAGAGAGAAGGATAAAAAAAGATGGGGTAGCAGTTTTGATTAAGGAAAATAATAGTGCTAAAAAGAGAGAATGTCCTTAAGGGTCAAAGACAGAATCTATTCAGTTGGAGTCAAGAAACAATAAAGGAGCTATTATGCTACTTGGTGTATTTTATAGGCCACCAAATATTGGGAAGGAGATAGAGGAGCAGATTTGCAAAGAAATGACAGGCATACAAGAACTTTAGAGTAGTGATAACTGGAGACTTCAACTACCCCAATGTTGAATGGGGCAGTGATTGTGTTAAGGACAGAGAAGGGGAGGAATTTCTGAAGTATGTTCAGGAGAATTTTCTTGATCAGTATGGTTCCTGTCCAACAAGGAAGGAGGCATTGCTGGACCTGGTCCTGGGGAATGAGGTGGGTCAAGTGGAGATGGTCAGTCAGGGAGCATCTCAGGAATAGTGATCATAGTATCGTAAGGTTTAGATTAGTTATGGAGAAAGACAAGAAGCAATCTAGAATAACTGGAGGAGGTCTAATTGAGCAAATTGAGGGGGGGGGGATCTGGCAGTTTTCTTAAAGGGGACACGCTCATTTTTTTTTACATGATTTTTCAGTGTTTGACAGCATTGAGGTGCTGCAAACACTGCACAAAGGTGAGCCCTTGCACGCAGGCTCTCCAGAGACTCTCTCCTTAGGATAAAACAGATGGCAGCTGCAGGTGAGGTTACAGAAGCGATCTGTCACTGGTGAGCGAGGTTCTCCCAATGAAGTGGGACTACACAAACACTTCAAACCTTATTACAGTACCTACAAAAAAGTTTAAATACATTAAAAATGATTTTCCCAACATTGTCTTACCTCTGAAACTCCAGTGTACCATTGGATCCTTCACACCACTTCTGCAGCTGTCAATGAAGAAACATTACAGTAGACACACAGCATGCCACTTACCCTGGCGCGGTGTACGGACGTCAGGAAGCCCGCAGTCGACCTGGCAAAATTGAAAACAGCCTCTTAACTGCCTGTTAACTACCCGTTAACAGGCAGTTAAATGCCTATAATCCTCTTCCCGCCACTAGGTGTCGGGTCCCTACGCAAATCGGGGACCCGACACTTGGGGAAATTGTATGGAGGTGGGTTGACAGCGGATTCAGGACCCGCTGTCAATCTTTGAAATTCTGCCAGCAGTCCAGCCTCCAAACCCGCCCCGAGCGCCAGCAAAATTCCCCCCATAGAGTACAAAAGCCAGGAAGTTATGCTAAACCTGTTTAAAACATTAGTTTGGCCACAGCTGGAGTACTGTGTCCAGTTCTGAGCAGCACACTTTAGGAAGGACGTGAAGGCTTTGGAGAGGGTACAGAAGAGATTTATTAGAATGGTTCCAGGGATAAGGGATTCCAGTTATGTGGATAGACTGGAGAAGCTGGGGTTGTTCTCCTTGGAGCACAGAAGGACAAAAGGAGATTTGATAGAGGAGCTTGTGGTGGAGACCACATAGGGTCAATAACACAATGTATAGCCAATGCTGTTATATGTATCTAAACATAATTCACCTTGTATAGCAATGTTGTGATATGTACATGCTGGGTTGGGTTATTGGTGCAGGGTCCCTTTAAGATTGTCGGGAACGTGATGACGTCATGACATCAGTTGCATGATGACGTCATAGCCCCTGCACGGGGCTGAGCCTTCAGACCCCGTGGAGATTGATTAAAGTAAGACACGTTTTGTTTTTGCTTAAAGAAATGTCTCAGCCTGTTGATTTCTATCGACCCCAACATTGGTGACCCCGCTGCTCTTTTGGACGATTCCAAAGACCTCATCTGAAATGGCGGCGAACGCCGTTTCCGTTAAATTACCCGAGTTTTGGGAACAACAGGCTGCCGCTTGGTTCGCCCAAGCCGAGGCTCAATTTGCGATCCGGGACATCACCGCGGACGACACGAGGTACTACTACGTCGTCTCTGCTCTCGGCAGCTCCACCGCGGCCAGAGTCGTGAACCTGCTCGAAAACCCCCCAGAGCTCAACAAATACAAAACGCTGAAGGCGCACCTCTTACGAACTTTCGGACTCAACGAACCCGAACGCGCACGCCGGCTTCTCTCTCTACCCGGGCTTGGCGAGTCCAAGCCCTCGGAGCTGATGGACCACATACTGGCCCTCCTGGGCACACACACGCCGTGTTTCCTCTTCAAGGAACTGTTCCCCCAACAGCTGCCAGGTCAGGTACGGTCGGCGTTAGCCAACTCTTCCACTACCGATTTCTGCGACCTGGCCAAGGAGGTCGACAAATTTTTCTCCGCCGGGCAACAGTACTGCGCGGCCACGCGGAGCCCTGCCCCCACTGATACAGCCCAACGGCAGCAACCCTCAAGCCACTGCTTTTACCATGCGCCGTTCAGCCCCAAAGCCAGTAAGTGCCAGCCCCCGTGCAGTTTACCCGCGTCGAAGCAAACTAAAGACCACTCGTCGGCTGCTATGGCTGTCGGCTGTTCAGGCAGTTTGTTGTTTATTATAGACACCGACTCCGGACGTCGTTTCCTTTGCGACACGGGCGCCCAGGTGAGCGTCCTGCCCGCGTCCACCATAGACATTCAAGGGGGGAAACCACGGCCCCGTCCTCGAAGCCGCCAACGGCAGTTCCATCCGCACCTTCGGGAAACGGAACGTGGCGCTTTGTTTTGGCGGGCAACGGTTCACCTGGGACTTTGTCACAGCAAAAGTGTCCACCCCCCTTCTCGGCGCTGACCTCCTCTGCGCCAATGGCCTTTTGGTGGACGTCAAGAACAGACGTCTCAGCAACGCGGAAACCTTCAGCTCGCTCCAGTGTTCCCTCAGCGGGTCCAGCAAGACAGAGTTGTCCAGCGTACTCTCGGCCTCCGACGAGTTTTCCCGCCTCCTCGCCCAGTTCCCGGACCTCACGAAACCCACGTTCTCCTCTGCCGCCACTAAACATGGGGTAGAACACCACATTTCGACCACCGGTCCGCCCGTCTACACCTGCGCTCAACACCTTGACCCGGGGAAGCTCGCTATCGCCAAAGCCGAGTTCGACACCATGGAGTGCCTCGGCATCATCCGCCGGTCGAACAGTCCGTGGGCTTCGCCCCCCACATCGCCCCGAAACCAGGCGGCGGATGGCGCCCGTGCAGAGACGACCGACGCCTCAACGACCCCCGACCGCTATCCGATTCCACACATCCAGGACTTTTCCGCCCGCCTGGCCGGGAAAGTGGTCCTCGTCCGGGGTTATCACCAGGTCCCTGTCCGGCCGCAAGGACGACCCGAAAACCGCGGTGATCACCCCGTTCGGGCTATTCGAATTTCTCCGCATGCCATTCGGCCTCAAAAACGCCGCACAGGCTTTTCAACGCCTGATGGACACCGTGTTACGGGATCTGACGTACCTGTTCGTATACCTGGACGACATCCTCATCGCCAGCGCCTCCAGGACGGAACATGTGTGTCCCACCTCTGGACTCTTTTCGAACGACTCAGCCAACACGGCCTAATCGTCAACCCGGCCAAGTGCCAGTTCGGGCTGTCCTCAATCGACTTTCTCAGGCACCGCATCACGAAGGACGGGGCGGTGCCACTCCCATCGAAAGTGGAGGCAGTGATGGACTTCCCGCAACCTCTCACCGTGAAGGCCCTGCAGGAGTTTTTGGGCATGGTGAACTTTTACCATCGTTTCGTCCCCCGAGCAGCCCAGCTTCTGCGGCCCCTTTACGAGGCCCTTAAAGGCAAGCCCGACAAACTCGCCGTCAACTGGTCTGATGAAATGGCCAATTCTTTCACAGACACGAAAAGGGCCCTGGCTAACGCGACCATGCTGGCGCATCCGTTGCCCGATGCGCTGATCGCTCTCACCACCGACGCCTCAGACTATGCGGTCGGCGCCGTCCATGAACAGTGGGTCAACGGCGCCTGGCAGCCGCTCGCCACCTTCAGCCGGCAGCTCCGACCCAACGAGCGGAAGTACAGCACCTTTGATCGCGAGCTTCTCGGCCTCTACCTCGCCGCCCGACACTTCCGTTTCCTGCTGGAGGCCCGCCTGTTCACGGCGTTCGTGGATCACAAGCCGTTGACCTTCGCCATGGCCAAAGCCTCCAAGCAGTGGTCAGCCCGTCAGCAACGCCAGTTGGCCTTCATTTTGGAGTTTACAATGGACATCCAGCATGTGGCTGGGAAAGACAACCCCGTCGCCAGCGCCGTGCACCTCGGCAGCGACTCGACCCGCATGGCGGCCGACCAGGCCTCCGACCCAGGCGTCCAGGCCTACAAGACGGCGGTCACAGGCCTTCTACTAGCAGACATCGCGTTCAACGCTGCCGGCACCACACTCCTGTGGGACGTCTCCGTTAGGCAGCCACGTCCTGTCGTGCCCGAAGGGTGGAGACGGCAAGTTTTCGACGCCGTCCATAATCTTTCCCACCCGGGCAGGAAGCCGTCACAGAAGCTGGTGGCGGCCAAGTTCGTCTGGCATGGGCTCAGGAAAGACGTTCGCGACTGGGCCAGCACCTGCGTGGTATGCCAACGCTCGAAAGTACATCGCCATACTAAGGCCCGTTGGCGCCTTTCGCGGTGCCCAAGAGGCGGTTTGACCACGTTAACGTGGACCTGGTGGGGTCCCTGCCGCCCTCCCGCGGGTTCACCCACCTCCTCACAATGGTCGACAGAACCACCCGATGGCCGGAAGCCGTCCTGCTGTCTTCAACGACGGCCGCCGATGTGGCTCGGGCGTTCATCAGCACTTGGGTCGCCCGGTTGGACGCCCCATCTGACATTTCCTCCGACCGGGGGCCCCAGTTCACGTCGGAGCTCTGGAACACTGTCGCCAGAGGCCTCGGGTTGAGACTCCACCGCACCACAGCATACCACCCTCAGGCTAACGGGCTGTGCGAACGGTTTCATCACTCCATGAAGGCCGCGCTCCGGGCCAGCCTCCGGGACGATGGCTGGACCGACAGACTCCCGTGGGTCATGCTGGGACTCAGGACCGCTCCCAAAGAGGACCTCCAGTCCTCGTCCGCCGAGCTCGTCTATGGCCAGCCACTACGGGTTCCCGGGGATTTCGTCCCCAACACAACGGAGCCTTGGTCCACGGCCCGTCCGTCTGGACAACGCCAAGGTTTTCGCTCCGGTGCCCACGTCGCAGCGCGGCCTCCCGCAGTCCCACATGCCGCTCGACCTTCGTGCGGCAGAGTACGTTTTCGTCCGCCACGACGCCCACCGGGGACCTCTACAGCCACCCTACGATGGACCATTCCGCGTCCTGGAAACCAGGGACAAGACCTTCGTCGTGGATGTCGGCGGTAAGCCGGACTGCATTTCCATGGACCGTCTTCAGCCGGCCCACCTGGATCTGGACCGACCCGTTGAGTTGGCACAGCCCCCGAGACGGGGCCGACCTCCGGTTTCCACACCCTCAATCCACCACCGAGCGCCCGAGGTCCCTCCGACGAACCCCCCCGGTCCCCACCCCGGAATTGAGGCGCCGTTCCAACCGTATGATCCGCCCCCCCCCCCACGACTGACATTGCCAGTACTAGTGAATCTTGGGGGGACGTATGTGGCGGAGATCACATAGGGACAATAACACAATGTATAGCCAATGCTGTTATATGTACCTAAACATAATTCACCTTGTATAGCAATGTTGTGATATGTACATGCTGGGTTGGGTTATTGGTGCAGGGTCCCTTTAAGAGCATCGGGAACGTGATGACGTCATGACGTCGGTTGCGTGATGATATCATAGCCCCTGCACGGGGCTGAGCCTTCAGACCTCGTGGAGATTGATTAAAGTAAGACACATTTTGTTTTTGCTTAAAGAAAAGTCTCAGCCTGTTGATTTCTGTTGACTCCAACAAGCTTAACATTTTGGAAGGGTTTAGATAGAGTAAATAAAGAGAAACAGTTTCCAGTGGCTGAAGGATCAATAACAAGAGGGCACAGATTTAAGGTGATTGGCAAAAGAACCAGAGGCAAAATTAAGAAAAAAAAAATTACGCAACGAGTGGTTAGGATTTGGAATGCACTGCCCGACAGGGTGGTGAATGCAGATTCAATGGTAGTCTTTAAAAAGGAATTGGATAAATACTTGAAGGAGAAAAAAATTGCAGGGATATGGGGAAAGAGTGGGACTAACTAGATTGCTCTTCTAAAGAGCTGGTGCAGACTCGATGGACCAAATGGCCTCCTTCTGTGCTATACTATTCTATGATTCCTCTGATATCTATGAAATTCAATGATAGTTACATAGCAACAAGAGTAGGCCACTCAGCCCATCAAGTCTTTTCCACCATTCAATTAGATCAAGGCTGATCTGTACCTCTTTCACAAATTTTATTTACAATTTGCTAGTCTGAAATTTTGCATTCCAACAATGCGGACTTCAGAAGTTCCAACTTGCTACTCCAAACTTGCTGCCTTTTCATTCAAAAGCATGTCTTTCTAATACAATACAGTTGAGTGCTGCCATTATCTCCTTAGATATTACAGACAAGTTTTTTTTAACTCCGATCCATCATTTATATGCCATTGTTTATTCAGAAGTACAAACTTGTTAAAACCATCAGTTGTCAGTAGTGCACTTGGCAGGTCCTCCATTGAATTCTGCAAGTGATTTACTCAGTGCACCAGTGACCTTTATTGGCAGAGTGGTATTACATAAATAAAGTACTTAATTCCCATGTCTACATCACACTTCTCAAATTAGTGACATCAAACAAATTCATTTCCTAACAGTTGGAGCTCTATTGAGACGCAAAATATTTAAGCTTTATTCCGAAATGTCAATATAATTAAAACTCCTTAAAATGCATGCCATTACCTACCTTCATTAGTGGTTTCCACACTGTATGATCCTGAAAACTTGTCCGGAGCTGTTGTACCGATCTGGACAGGCTATGCAAACACCTATGAATGGAAATCGGAAAAAGATGCAATTCTTCATAAAACCATATAGAATTAAATAATATGTCGTGTTTGATTATCTCTCAACTATGCAAGGATAGTGATCAAACATTCGAGATCAATGATTGTGTAGGTTAAATAAGCCCCACCCTCATCAATACCTGAAGCAATAAATCAAGAAAATTATGGCCCGGAATTTGCGTTCAGCAGCGAAGTGAAGGCATTCGCTGCTGGCCCCGAAGTACGCGTCGCACAAGGATCTCGCGATTCCTATGTCGAGAACTTAAGGTTTTCCCACCTTTAATTCAAATCAACAGAAGTTAATAGGGAGCCCCTTGTGCCAAAAGCGGAGACGTCAACAAGCTGTCGAAGTAGCCAATCAAAAGGCAGAATTCTGACAGGCAGCGAACACGGAAGTGAGTAAGCTCTTAAAATTCTAATTTTAAAAAAATGATAGAGGGCAAAACAAAGATTGGGGACCTCACATGGGAAAAAGGCAAACCTGAAATAAAGATGGACGAACTTTTTAAAAAAAAGTTAACATTTTTAAGTTTCAAATGGACAAATTTCACACTGCACAAAATTTAAATTCGTTTTCCAGGCCCTTAACATTTGTTTAGCAGCAATAACGGTGTTAAAACCCCAGTTACACCTAATCCCTTTGGGGTCTAACTTTTAGTGGGGATACACTTAAGAGCTGAAGCTTGTGTCAGTTTCAATGATTTGGCTGATTACACAATTGTCGGCTCTGGGGGTGGGGCGGGGGGGCTGATGGAGAGAGTGTCCGTTTCAGAGCAGTCAATGACAGACCGCAACTTCAGGACTTCCGCATGTGCCTGTGCATACACCATTCAACGCTGCCGGTTCGCCATCATCCCGACCATAAATTCCGGGCCGTTAAGTTTATGATCTGCATCAACCAAACCCGACGATATATTAAGAGAGATTTATATACAACAGTAGCAGTGGATGAGGAACCTGGCATGCATGCTAAACAGATATTGCCAGTCTTCACATTGCAGAAGGAAGATATAATGCAAGAGGGTTTAGGGAAAACTAAAGATTAATGAAGGGAAGAAATTTAAGTGATTAATTTAAAGCAGAAACATTGTAATGGGACGAAATGATGAAACCACACAAACCGCCAGACCCAGCTTCGAATTGAGTATTAAAAATAGGAGGCAAATAAATTGGGAATGCATTCATTATAACCTTCTAAAGTTCACTGGATTGAGGGACAGTACAAGAGGTCTGGAAGGTAGCAAATGTTACACCTTTATTCAAAAAGGAGCAAGGTGAAAAACCAAGTAACAACAGACCAGCGAGGTAAATGTCAGTAGTGGGAAGATTTCAAGAATACATTAAGGACAGTGTAAATGTGCTCTTGGAAAGATACAAACTGACATGGGGGAATGATGACTTTTTTGTGAAAGGTGGCTCATGTCAAACAACCTATTAGAGCTCGTTGTCAGAGATATTGAAGTGGTGCATAGATGAGGTTTATTAAGTGGTGTATTCATAGATTTGTTAAGATGCCACACAAGAAGTTACAAGCTAAAATTGAGGCACATGAAATTGGGGACAGTCTTTTGGCTTGGATAGGAAACTGGTTGAAAGGTAGGAGGTAGACAATTGGGATAAAAGGGATAATGTCGGATTGGCAAGCAATAATCAGTGCTATCCCCCCCCCGGGAAATATTGGAGGAGTTAGAAGTAGTTTTAGGGGTTCAGGTATATAAAATCATTAAAAGTTAGCCTTCCAGTGCAAATAGCAATCAAAAAGGCTAATGCGATACAGGCTTCATCACAGGAGATCTTGGACATAAAGGCAATAGCTATTACTTCAATTATACAGAATGCTTGTCATACATCATTTGGAGAGTTTTAGCCTTAGGAACGAATTGCTTGCTCAGAGAAAATCCAACAACTATTTACCAGGATAATATCTGGGATGTAGAGACTGAGTTATTATGAGAGATTCTGTAAACGTTGGTTCTATACCCAGTAGATGAGGAGTTTAAGTGATGATCTGACGGAGGTGTTTCAAATAATGAAGGGAATTGATGGGGAATCCAGAACAAGAGGACATAATCCTAGAATTCTAGTTAAAAGTAAATCCAGGAATGATTTTTTTCCAAAGGGCTGCAAGATGTAGAAAGGAGAGAACTCTTATTTCCCAAGTTAACAGTCTAAGAGAAATGGAGAAAGGGCAGCCAATTAGGATTAGAGTGTTTTGCTATGGCTAACAGAATGGCAGAACAGAAATGATGGGCTGAATGGCCTACATCTGTTTCTACATTCCCAAAATAAGATTGGCTATTAAAAATTAAACTGCCCAAATGATTAGCATCAAAAATCAAGCTACCTGACCAAGTATTAGTAATGGCAGATCAGAAGATCACAAGACAAATTAAGGCAGCTGTTCAGTCCAGCCCATCTACAAATCCCCCATTACAATGTTCAATGGCTCCTTAATTAAACTTGATCCAGTTGATCAGTTTTGCAAGAAGAACTTCCTGATATCAGTATGAAATCTGTCTTTCACCAATTTGAATCTGTGCCTCCTTGTCCCACTATCAACAATTTAACTTGAGGATTTACCATCTTGCATAACTGTAGGACGTCAATCAATCGTCTCCTTCTAAGTTTGAAGAGGTGAAACTTGTTTTAGTCTTTCCTTATAACTCAGTCCTCAATGCTTGCGATCAGCCTCCATGTCTTGGATCAGTCTCCTAACTGAGGATTTCTCCAGTCAAGTTGACATCTGGGTATATGTCCACTTACTGCAAGACTACAACTCAAAACGACCTTGTAGACAAATCAAGGTACACACCACCTATATAATTTTATTACATAGCTGCACCTAAAACAAAATCAGTATCAAACTGGAATTTGCCTACCTAGTTATACTCATTAAAATGAGTCTCTGAATAATTCATTGCAATTCAATTATCCTCAGATCAATAGAGTTGTTCGATTTAATTCCCAGAAAAAATTGTTTCAGCCATGAAAGCTAATAGTTACCCTCTTCGCATTCGAGAAGTTGAAAGCATAGCCAGAAAACTGTTAAACCAACTTTCCTTTTAATTCTTTGTTTTTTTAGTTCTTTGATGTGGTCGTTCTCAGAACTAGAATTTACATTTCATCTGCCATGCAACTAATAATTTAAAATTGACAAAGCATTTACATTACAGTACAGTACAACTTTACAAAAGAGGTGGTTAAGTACCAGGCCCTCAAAGAATACATCAAGCTCTTTAATGGAAGTGTTTAATTATATTAATAAAGCAAATCTGGGTTCCCTTTCATTCTATATTTTATTATCCATGCAAAGTGCTACAGGAGAATTTAATAAGTTGGTTATGATTCAGTGTCTGCTGATTCAACACAATACTAATCACCAATGTCCTCTTTAAGCTGTGTGGCTGCGCAGCGCTCTGGAGCTCCTGCACAGCCAGCTCACTGGCTTTTAAATGGGAGAACCATGCATGCGCAGTATTTTGAATGGGCCGCGCACCCAAAAAAAATTAAGAGGGAACATTGCTAATCACTGCACTTATTTGAGAACTATCAAATTATATTTCAGACAGATATGTTTCAGTAGTCCCATACCTGACAGCAGCTAACCGCACCTTGACACTAGACTCCGCTAAGCCAGTCACAATTCGATCCATCATATTTTCAGTCTCAATAATCTAGAACAAAAAGTTAACAGTAGCATAAATAACCAACAGGGTTTGACACTTCACAAATTCACTGAGGCACAATTAAATCTAGCCTTTGCACTTTACAAGTCATTATATTTTAGTTGTAGTTAAGCAAAAAGCATACAAAATGATTCAAACAGTTTTCACAAACATTGTGGTTTTTCAACATGTATTACAAAATGAAGACTGAATAATTTCATAGCAGAAACTCACATATATGGGTTGGAGAGAATAGTAGGTGATAAGCAAACTGTACCAATCCCTTAATCACAAGTTGGGGTCGAGTTGGTCTATATTTTGTATTACCTGGCACCACCCAATCTAAGTTTTGCCCTCCACAAAAGGGATCTCAAGTGTAATAAAGCTTGCAAGCAAACAAAAGGCCATCCAGCAGTGAAGACAACACATAGTCTGTCTTCATGCAGGAACACCAGCCGTTCTTGTAATGAACTGCACTTGTAGGGAGCTCCCATGCATTTGTTCATCTTCTGGGCATGGTAACTCAGTCAATCTGAGAAATGGAGATCGTCAAACGCATCATCTTGATTGGCATTTGTCTGTATTCTAAACCCAAAGACTGACAAAGCACTAGGTTTTCATAATCTGTTTTTAAAAGTGATGCTAAAAATTGGCTACCAAGTGACATATTTGAAATAAATAATTCTTATATTTGGTTATTTTGATCGCCCTGCAACAACTTTATTCTCAGTAATGAAAACAAAACAACGGATGCTGCCCGGCCTGCTGAGTGTTTCCAGCGTTTTCTGTTATTTCAGGTTTCCAGCAGCTACAGTATTTTGCTAACATAAGGTGTTTGTTGGATTAACATATCTTTCTGTACACCCTTGGTACTTGGAAATAAATAAGAATCAAGTAAAGAGGAAAAAAAATCTTGGACAACTTGTAAAGTTATAAAAGACTAAGTATTTCCCACTACTCCATATTTGAATCTCTCCAATCAGGTTTCCACCCTGCCACAGCACTGAAATGGCTTTCATCAAAGTCACAAATGACTGTGACCACGGTACACTATCCCTCCCCACCTTTCTTGATCAGTCTACAGCCTTTGACACGATTGACCACACCATCTTCCTCCAATGACTCTTCTCCATTATCCAGTTGGGTGAGACTGCCATCGCCTGGTTCCATACCTATCTGTCCATTCATAGCCAGAGAATCTCCAACACCGTTGCCTCTGGACTCCCCCAAGGACCTATCCTATTTCTCATCTACATGCTGCCCCTCCGCGACATCTTCACTACCACCTCTCGACCCTTCCACTGCCTCAGATTTCTCATGCGGATTGTCCAACATCCAATATTGGATGAGCAGAAATTTCCTCCAATTAAATACGGGAAGACAGAAGCCATTGGCTTCGGTCCCTGCAAGGAATTATGTTGCCTTGGCACTGAATCCATCCCCCTCCATGGCCACTGACCGTTTGCAACCTCGGCATCCTATTTGACTGAGCGGAGCTTCGACCCCGTATTCTCTCCATCACCAAGACTGCCTACGTCCACCTCTGTAATATCGCTCGTCTCTGCCACAGCTTCAGCCCATCTACTGCTGAAGCTCTCATCCATGCTTTTGTTACTTCCAGATTCAACTATTCCAATGCTTTCCTAGCAAGCCTCCCACCTACTAACCTCCATAAACTTGAGCTCATCCAAAACTCTGTTTGTATCCTAACCCACACCAAGTCCCGTTCATCCATCATCCCTGTGCTCAGTGACCTACATTGGCTGCTGGTCCGGCAAGGTCTCAAATTTGAAATACTCATCCTTGATTTCAAATCCCTCCATGGCCTCGTCCCTCCCTATCTCTGCAACCTCCTCGGGCCCTACAACCCTCCAAGATCTCTGCGTTCCTCCAATTGTGGTCTCTTGCGAATCACTGATGGCCACCAATGGTGGAGTGTTGGCAATGTTTCCAGCTGCCTAGGCCCAAAGTTCTGGAATTCCCTCCCTAAACCTTTCCCTCCTCTTTAAGATGCTCCTCAAAACCCACCTCACCTGTCCTAATATCTGTGTGGCTCGGTGTCAAATTTTGTTTGAGAATTCTCCTGTGAAGTGCCTTGTGGCATTTTACTACGTTAAAGGCGCTACAAAAATGCAGGTAGTTGTTGCTGTGGTAAAGATAAAATTCAATCTCAAGTCCCCAGTTGATCGTTAAAATCAACCCCATAAAATCAGGCCTTACGTTAGCCTTTTCTTCAAGTAATCATTCTTAAAATATACTACAAGAGAAAAATGTATTACCAGTTTTACCTGGCAATGTGTAGCCTCCCAATCATGGATTCCATTTCCAAGGCAGGCTATCTCCTGGGAGTCTGAGACACTGACAGTTGCATCCAGCCTCAGCCTCACAATACCCGCAGCTTCGTAACACACCAGCTTTCAAAAACTCTCAAAAAAGTTTCCACCGCGCCCCCCCACTCCCGAAATCAACACATGCATCAGAAGCAGAATTTTCTTAAGTTATCGGAATGCATTGCCCCTTGAGGGTATTACAAGTCAACCATGTAGTGTGGGACTAGAGTTACATGTAGGCCAG
This sequence comes from Somniosus microcephalus, assembly GCF_052327205.1. Classification (NCBI taxonomy): domain Eukaryota; kingdom Metazoa; phylum Chordata; class Chondrichthyes; order Squaliformes; family Somniosidae; genus Somniosus; species Somniosus microcephalus. The sequence continues at coordinate 208,825,418 of NC_140990.1, read as the reverse complement.
ACCAGGTAGAGGTAAGAGACCCCTTCCCGAAAGGACGATAGCGAACCACTGGGTTTTTACAACAATCCGGCAGCTTTCATGGACATTTTTTCCTGGTGCTAGCCCAGCAACTCGTTGAATTCAGTTTCACAATTTACCACTGTGTCATTTGAACTCGCGACCTTCAGGTTGCTAGTCCAGTGCCATAACCACTAGGCTACTGTACCCCTTTAAGGAATCCCAAAAACAGCAGTGTCCGCTTAGCTCCTGATTTTTTTCCCCTTAAACTTGCACTTCACATTCAAGCAATTTTGAAAATAAAATTAACAGCAAGATGCATTCAGATGCATTTATTCCACAACTTTAATTTTAGGTCAAGCTCTGTGTGTTAATTTCAAATCTCGAGCAATACATGGAGGTTACTGATAATCTTACAGCCTGTTCTTGATGGAATAAACTTGACTTTCCCAGGGCTGTCATCCTACTGAACTCCACAAATAAACTCTAAAGCCTGCACATCTGCCAATGCACTTTATTATGTTTATGTTAATGTATTACAAGCCAAATGAATGTTGAATGTTTAAATGTCTTAATCTAAATGTACTCTCTCGGGAGCCACAAGCCTACATTTCGTTGTACAGCACTTGTGCACGAACAGTGACAATAAAGTTGATGATTATGATTGATCCTCACGGGTCATTTTACCAAAATGTCATTATAAATTGGTACATGCAGAAGAGATAAAATAATTGTGGCACAATCACTGAAATCTACAACATACCACTTGAACAGACATTACTGCACGTCCACTATTCAATTGACAATTATTCTAGAGTAAAAACAGCATTTCAGAAAAGCAATGTTCTCAATAGCATCTGTTCTCACAAATCATCCCCCACCATCAAAGTTTTACCACTGTACTTAATACCCATTCTACATCATAAATTATCACATTTTGTAACTGCAATAAAAAAAAATGCCAACTCAACTTCCCACGATATTACAAACTGGTTACAATCATGCAATAGAAACTTGGATTTTTTTTTTTCCCGGGGGGGGGGGGGGGGGGGGGGGGGAAGCATTTATACTTTTCTTCAAGCGCTTAGTTGGCAATGAAAACTCCTTCAAAAAATTAAACTGGTACTTTTAAGAAAATCATGACAAAGTAACCAGTCTTAATTCAACCAGCACCATCTATTGAAAATGTATTTTGTATAATAAAAAAATCCATGTACAAATGTAAAATATCAGTTTTTAAAAATATTTATATACCTGAAAAGTTTGCCTCTGGAAATGTTTATATCTTTATTAACAGTGAAAGGTATCCATTTATCATGTTGCTGGTTGGAAAATGAAACAAATCCAGCTTCATTTTGTATCTAGTCATTAGTAAACCTTTCCATCTAAAGGGCTTCTTGGTTAAAGATTACTTTTTAAATTACCAGCTTCACAATTACTTAATTCTTTTGTCACATTTTGGAGTCATAACCAGCAAAATGTACCAATGCTGTTATTATTACAAGGTTCCTTCCCAGCCACTATTGTCTCACGTAATTCTGAAGTGTGTGTAGTTGGAATGAATAATAGTTATAACATTAGATAAACTGCAAGCGCAAAGCTTTGGTTGCTGTGGACTTTGTCTGAATATTACAAAGAACAGAAATATAGTAAATACATAACAGATCTGTCAGCGATCATAGAGAAAAGATATGTTAACGTTTTGGGTCTACATTTGAAGAGTTAAACTATCTTCTCTTTTCAAATGCTATAGACCCACTGTGTGTTTACAGCTTCCTGTTTTTATTTCAGATTTCCAGCAGTTGCAGTTTTCTTTTTTTAATCTCAACGTTAAATTACAACCTCCAACTATAATTTTTTAATCACAAAATACAAGTTCAATGAAATGGAAACAATGACGACAGAGGCTAATTAGTGCCAAAGCTATGCTGAAGACTGATAACAGCACTAGAATACTGTTGAAAGATTCACAGAGCAATGTACAAGCATTACACCTTTTCCCTATTTTCTAGCCAAGCGAACTGGCAAGAAGCCTCTGCTTCCTCAAGACAAACCCGACAAAATGAGTTACTCTCCCTCTCTGTGGAGAAATCTCAGCTAGGAACTGAAACCTGGCCCGGGGGGGGGGGAAAATGAGCGTGTGCATGGGCGGTGGGGAAAGAGAGAGACAGTACTAATCCACATCTAATCACTCTGTGCCCCATGGCAAATGGATCTAAATGTAAGCAACTTAGGTGGGTGCATCTTATTTTTCTATATACACACACAGAATTACATTTCTTTAACTGAAAGTGCATTTTGTGTTCATAACATTTAAAATCCTCTCAAAGCTTTTTGCAATGGGACAGAACATAACAGTCCCCACCGCTCATTGCCGGCAGATTCGTATGAATGCGATTTGCCAGTCATGCACGATGGCCGGTATAACGCAGTAGCACTAAGAATGATGGATTTACTGAAAATGAAAATTTTGTCTTGCTTAGGCTGCACTTACACTACAGCTGTTGCTAAGAGGCTGCACAATATATTAATAGCCAGGGCCAAACTCAACTCCAGAGCAAAGCTTCCAAGGGATCTCACTCTGATTTGCTCCAGAGTCAGGGTGCACCCTTGACTTGGTTTGTTCTACAATTTTAGTGTTGATGCGAAGTGAAATGGCCTCACACTGACGCCACAGTTGCAGTATAAATGTGACCTTAAATTGAACTCCTCTGAAAGCTCTGCAAAGTGCAGGTGGGAATTATGAGCTCCACAGTCCTCGAGGTGATTTCATCTGTTGATGTGCCTCAATCTAAGCATTAGATAACTCCTTCACCAAACAACCATTAAACAACCCAAACACATAACTTGGGCACAAAATTTCAGCTGCTGGAATTATTGTGTATGAAGTGTTATTTTTGCTAAATATATATTTTTAAAAACAAGTAGTTTTGCATGTGTACTTTACTCATACAACATCACAGGTGAGTAAGCACAGTTGTTTCTGCCCGAAATAAACGGACACTATAACCGGCAACTTCGAAATTGACATCAATACAAATGGCTAATGGCCATCACTGTTTGGCCGAAATAAGCAATTGTCTGTTAAAAGTGGACGTTTTAAGTAGTGAGGACTGTATTTAATAAAAAATAAAATTTGAATAGAGTCCCTTCTATCCAGCTAACCATCACTTGCTGAACCAGGGTTACTAGGGCATCCTGTGATTTGTCTGTTCATACCCCACTACACTGTCAAATCTTTGTGCTCCCAATAAAAAAACTTGCATTTATATTACACTTAATCACATCTCTCAGAATGAATTCGTTTAAAGTGTAGCCACCGTTGTCTTAGCAAACACAAATGCCATTCTGCGTACAGCAAGATACAACAAACAGCAGCAAGTTGTTTAGTGGCATTGGCTGAGGAAGGAATGACCTGAAATCTATGTTTTTTTGAATAATGAAAAGTGATCTTTAACATCTACAGGAACAGGCATCTTGATTTAATGTCTCACATTAGGGTACGGTAGCATAGTGTTATTGGACTAGCAAGCCAGAGGCCTGGACTGATGATTCGGAGACATAAGTTCAAATACCACCATGGCAGCTGGGGAATTTAAATTCAGTTGATTATTAAAAAAGAATCTGGAATAAAAAGCTAGTATCAGTAATGGTGACAATGAAACTACCAGATTGTCGTAAAAATCCATGTGGTTCACTAATGTCCTTTAGGGAAGGAAATCTGCCGTCCTTACCTGGTCTGGCCTATGTGTGACTCTATCCCACAGCAATGTGGGTGACTCTTAACTGCCCTCCGAAATGGCCTAGCGAGCCACTCAGTTCTCCAAACCGCTACAAAGCAGCACACCAAGAATAAAACCGCACAGACCACCCGGCATCAACCTAGGCACCAGACATGACAAAGGCACACCCAGCCCAGTTGACCCTGCAAAGTCCTCCTCACTAACATCTGGGGACTTGTGCCAAAATTGGGGGAGCTGTCCCACAGACTAGTCAAGCAACAATCTGAGTCATACTCACCGATAAATACCTTTCAGCCAACACCCCAGATTCCTCCATTGCCATCCCCGGGTATGTCCTGTCCCACTGGCAGGACAGACCCACCAGAGGTGGTGGCACAGTGGTATACAATCAAGAGTGGCCCTGGGAGCCCTCAACATCTGAGTCCAGACCCCATGAAGTCTCATGCCATCAGGTCAAACATGGGCAAGGAAACCTCCTGCTGATTACCACCTACTACCCTCCCTCAGCTGATGAATCAGTACTCCTCCGTGTTGACCACCACTTGGAAGAAGCACTGAGGGTAGCAAGGGTACAGAATGTACTTTGGGTGGGGGAATTCAATGTCCATCACCAAGACTGGCTTGGTAGCACCACTACTGACTGAGCTGGCCAAGTCCTGAAGGACATAGCTGCCAGACTGGGCCTGTGACAGGTGGAGAGAGAACAAACACGAGGGACAAACCTACTTGACCTCGTTTTCACCAATCTACCGGTCGCAAATGCATCTGTCCAGGACAGTATTGTTAGGAGTGACCATTGCACAGTCCTTGTGGAGGCCAAGTTCCGTCTTCACACTAAGGATACTCTCCATCATGTTGTGTGGGACTACCACAGTGCTAAATGGGATAGAATCAGACCAGATCTAGCAGCTCAAAACTGGGCATCCATGAGGCGCAGTAGTCCATTAGGAGCAGCAAAATTATATTCCACCACAATCTATAACCTTAGCCCGGCATATCCCTCACTATCATTACCATCAAGCCAGGAGACCAACCCTGGCTCAATGAGGAACGTAGAAGAGCATGCCAGGAGCAGCACCAGGCGTACATAAAATGAAGTGCCAACCTGGGGAAGCTGCAACACAGGACTACAAACATGCTAAACAGCATACTACAGTCAGAGCTAAAACAATCCCACAACCAACAGATCAGATCGAAGCTCTGCAGTCCTGCCACATCAAATCATGAATGATGGGAAACAATTAAACAACTAACGGGAGGAGGAGGCTCCACGAACATGGCCATCCTCAATGACAGCAGAACCCAGCACGTGAGTGCAAAAGACAAGGCTGAAGCATTCGCAACCATCTTCAGCCAGAAGTACCGAGTGGATGATCCACGTCAACCTCTTCCTGAGGTCGCCACCATCACAGAAGCCAGTCTTCAGCCAATTCTATTCACTCCACGTGATGTGAAGAAATGGCCGAGTGCACTGGATACAGCAAAGGCTATGGGCCCCGACAACATCCCAGCTATCGTGCTGAAGACTTGTGCTCCAGAACTAGCCTCACCTCTAGCCAAGCTGTTCCAGTACAGCTACAACATTGGCATCTACCCGATAAAGTGGAAAATTGCCCAGGTATGTACTGTCCACAAAAAGCAGGACAAATCCAATCCAGCCAATTACCGCCCCATCAGTCTACTCTCAGTCATCAAAGTGATGGAAGGTGTCATCGACAGTGCTATCAAGGAGGGACTTATTCACCAATAACCTGCTCACCAATGCTCAGTTTGGGCTCCGCCAGGACCACTCGGTTCCAGACCTCATTAGAGCCTTGGTCCAAACATGGACAAAAGAGCTGAATTCTAGAGGTGAGGTGAGAGTGACTGCCCTTGACATCAAGGCAGCATTTGAGCAAGGGCAGCACCAAGGAGCCCTAATAAAACTGAAATCAATGGGAATCAGGGGGCAAAACTCGCCACTGGCTGGAGTCATACCTAACTCAAAGGAAGATGGCTGTGGTTGTTGGAAGCCAATCATCTCAGCCCCAGGACATCGTTGCAGGAGTTCCTCAGGGCAGTGTCGTAGGCGCTACCATCTTCAGCTGCTTCAGCAATCACCTTCCCTCCATCATAAGATCAGAAGTGGGGATGGTGTTCAGTTCCATTCGAAACTCCTCAGATAATGAAGCAGTCCGTGCCTACATACAGCAAGACCTGGGTGACAATCAGGCTTAAGCGGATAAGTGGCAAGTAACATTCGTGCTACACAAGTGCCAGGCAATGACTACCTCCCACAAGAGAGTCTAACCACTGCCCCTTGGCATTCAACAGCATTACCATTGTCAAATCCCCCACCATCAATATTCTGGGGGGTCACCATTGACCAGAAACTTAGCTGGACCCACCACATAAATACTGTGGCTACAAGAGCAGATCAGAGGCTGGGTATTCTGCAGCAACTGACTCACCTCCTGGCCTCCCAAAGCCTTTCCACCATCTACAAGGCACAAGTAAGGAGTGTGATGGAATACTCTCCACTTGCCTGGATGAGTGCAGCTCCAACAACGCTCAAGAAGCTCGACACCATCCAGGCCAAAGCAGCCCGCTTTATTGGCACCCCATCCACCACCTTAAACATTCAGTTCCTCCACCACCAGCGTACCGTGGCTGCAGTGTGTACCATCTACAAGATGCACTGCAGCAACTCACCATGGCTTCTTCGACAGCACCTCCCAAACCCGCAACCTCCACCCCCTAGGTGGTCAAGGGCAGCAGGCGCACAGCAACACCATCACCTGCAAGTTCCCCTCCAAGTCGCACACCATCTTGACTTAGAAATATATCGCCGTTCCTTCATCATTGTTGGGTCAAAATTCTGGAATTCCCTCCCTTGCAGCACTGTGGACGAATCATCACCATACAGACTGCAGCGGTTCAAGAAGGCAGCTCACCACCACCTTCTACGGGCAATTAGGAATGAGCAATAAATGCTGACCTTGCCAGCAAGGCCCACATCATATGAACGAAGAAAAAAAAAATCCCAAAGTAGTCACCTCCAAATAGCCCTATGTACTTCATTAGGGTGTCATCTTAGATTATGAGCTAAACTCCTAAAACACTCAACCTTATGATCCGCAGGTGAAAGTGCTACCAACTGAGAAAATCTGACAAAGTTGTAACAATCAAATTAGTGAGACATTACTACCATATTACCACTAATCCATCAGCAACTAGACATGGTAACACTACATTGTGAGGGTCCACTATGAACTAGCCATTCTATTATATTCATTCAACACATGCACATTACAGCAATCATTGTTATTCAATGACTATATTTTAATAGTTTAGATATTATAGTTTTGATGAACATTGACATTTGATCACCATCAACCGTGCCCTACTGAATGATCAAATGGTTAAAAAGAATCTGACTTGAACATTTTATATTTTTGTTTTAACAGTGTCTATTGATGACACCAGGGCTTTTGGCCAGGTGCACTTCCTGACAGCGGTGTGAGTGAGGTAAATTATCAATATATCAACCAGCACGCCAGTTCTTCTTCACACAGCAGGGCTAACAACTCATCATCATCAGGGCTTGCTACTGAAACAAATATACTAAAAGAAAAACAAATACGTAGGTTGATGATAATTCTTTGTAATAATTTAATTATGTACCAAACCTTGTGACTTTTAATATTTGGAAGCATAACCGAATGCTGCAAGAGGTGACAGTGATGAGGGCAAATGTCTCAATTTTGGTGGTTACTGGGAGTACAGCAGACTGGGAAAATTTGACTGCCATACTAACAAGTCACACATTTCCCATAACTTAACAGATGCTTCTTCAAGCAATGCTTAACTCTGCATAGAAAAGGACAACATTCCAACTTGCATTTTATATATGTAATATCACATAATAAAATTTATGGTTTACAAATACTATATTATTGGAAATAATGAGCATCTTAAAAAGCTGTAAATCAATATTTCAATAATCCTGTTGACATGGTGCTCTATAACCGGTTTATAAATGTTTGATATCATAGAACATGCATTATAGATTTCATTTTTAAATCTCAGTGCTCCACAACATTCATAAACTGCACTGACTTTGCTCTCATGATTTTATCTTAACACAGGATTGAGTTTATAGTCTCATCACACATTCAAGCCTAACTGTTAAGTCTATCTGATGAATGGAATTTTCCTATAATCTGCAGATTCTCAATGTAGTAATGGCAACCTCCAAATGGGATGCAATGCCCTTTTATGAACACCATTTGTCAATTTATTCTAAAACTGACAACACAAAATTGCACTCAATAGAAGGAAGTTAAAAGTTGTTATATAATCTTAGGGTTGTTCAGGATAGAATTTGAACCCCGAGATTAGCTTGCCTTTCAGATCACTGACATGCAATATATATTTAATATAAAAACCATCTTGAAAATGTTGTTACAATAGATCATTTATGATTCATACCTTCATCATAAACCAGTCAGGTTATTTGGGAATAAAACGAAATAATTAAATCTACTGCAGTCATTTAAAAAGCATACACATATATCCATCCATTCATAGTTGATGGCAGAAAATCTAACTATTATAATCTATCCAATCTATTGTACGTGTCAAATGTACTTATTCCTTAAATTTAAACGATGTCATTTTACAACATTTGGTAGGATCCAGAGAGAAATAGATTGGTGAGATTTGCATATTTAGCCTTTTAAAATTGCTGCTGGTTAGTGTTGCCATTTTAAATACCGGTAACAGTTCTGCATCTACAGCTTTATCAAATCATTAATTAAACAACCGTTAAAATCAATGATTTGCAGCAATACCACTAACTTTTATATAATTAGGAAATCAATTTTGTTAAGTGTATTTGCATTTTTCGGTTTCTGTTGCTTTGATATATATCAAACAGGGGAAACAACGGCGAGAGAATGTGGCTTTGAAAAGCTAGGAACTGAATTAACACAGTAGTTACTAACTGAGCATTAGCAACCTCGTCATTTCAAGTGTGCATTAATTTAGCTCCCGAAACCTGCTGGGTTCACCAACTCCAAGGCAGGTTTTCCCTACAAGGACATTAACGTTAAAAATAAAAAAGGCATTAAAAGTTATTCTGAATCCTTCAAACATTTTGTTTTTGAAATGAGTTACTGATGGTGCATATTCCACTTCTGTGGGGATTCTTTTTGTACTCATCAAGCTGAGGGAGGTCAGTGCTGGAGAATGGAACATTTCTTACTTCTGAGTGTTCAGCATGGTGCATTCCCACGTGCAGCATAGGCAGGTACAGAGCTCTCTCGTCTACTCTGCTTGAATTGAATTGAAATTGCTTTTTACTAAATCATCAAATAAAGGAGACACACATTGGTAAACAATGATTATCCTGAATAGCAGTGATAAGAAATAGGGTGGGTAAAATACCATCCGTTGGTATCTCGTATTCTTTACGAAATCATAAAATTACCAAAAGCAAATGATTCTCACAAATAAGAGACCCTATTGCAGCAAAACAATGAACAAAGGGGTCCCAGAGTTTTTTTGCTGCTACCATTATGCACGTGACGTACCACATGACAGGCCAACCTGAAGCTGAAAGGTTTGCTGCAGCTGCTCTTGCAAATACAAAAGAAACCCAGTAGTGCCTGAATATGGGACAACATGCAAAAGGACAACCTTTGAATTTACAGCACAGCAAAAATTAAGGTTACCTTTCTATTTTGAAAGGAATAAAAATGGAATGACTATGATGGTGCAAAAGAACGTAGAACCAATTGGGAATTGATCAAAAAACACCTAAGCTTTATTTCAAAACTAGAAAGCAGTTCTGGAGTGGGCAGGAAAGGTTGCATAGTAACGCAAACAAAAATGTCAGACCACAGCAGGTTTTCCCTATCCAAGCTAAAAATATTCCTTTTACTCTTACAGCAATTGATTTAATTCAGACATTGCCTCATGTCTGATATTTGGTCTACATCTCCTAATGAAAATATTCACCAAGCATTTTGAGCAGGTGGTGGTGAAGAATTTAAAACACAATTCTTGTTGTAAAAGGTGACTTTATGCAGAAAGGATCTCACTGGTGTCCTGGAGAATACCTATCCATTTACTAGCTGTGAAGATAAATCAAAAATGTATTTATAAATGTCAGCAACAACTTTGAAGAGGCCCAAGGTAAAGGCTCCTACAGCTCTCATCAGTTAAAACTACCAAGGTGTGGAAACAAGCCACTTAGAGTAGAGAGAATTTATGTCCACCTGAAAGACAGGCCTCAGTTCAGTGGCCCAAAATTATAAAAATTTTATACCTCAATTAATATTCCCAAATTTATAGCCTCAACCTGGTGTGGGTCAACTTTGTATATTATTTAGAATACTGCAATGGATAGTTATGCATCAACTATAGACAAGTGTGTGGTCCCACGTTGATCATTCATGCACAAATATATTCAAAGCCAAAAGGACAGAAATCAGCATTTTAGAGCAATGTAACTGCACAGGCAATGGGTAGGAGACAGCAGAGGTCCTAGAGCATACAGGCACACAAGAATGTGCAGTGTACAAGGGCTTATTTTTTCAGGTATTTGGAGATGTATCATGAATTCACACAATGGGAATACTCGTGTTCCCAAGGTTCCCAACACATGCAGTATTCAGTGATTATGGCCATTCGCACTGGATAGCAAATGTACTGTATACCTTAAAATGACTGACAGACCTTCATAATATGCAGAAAACAATATGAATACCAACTGCCTATTTTGTCGAGAAATTTTCAGGCAAACACTTTTTAAATTAATATTCCTTCAGTGGCCTTACAGATAATGTTCGAGCTGGGACAGCAAGACTGTGTGAGCCACAACTGTTGATGATCAGTTATCAGTAGCACTCTCCAATTGGCCACCAGACAGCACAATGCAAGCGGGTGAAGGCAGAATGGGTAGGTTTTAAATTCTATGAAATAGTCCAGTGGGGCAGTTGGACTTAAGAAACAGGCAGCCATGAGACTACAATTCAATTTCCCAGTCGATAGCATAAGCGGTGGAGCACATGCCTGTTTACAAATGAAGAATGGAATGGATCGAGATAAGACAACCTAAGGTAATGAGTGAATTTTGGATCAATTTGGTTCCCATTCATGCAGATAAGGCCAGATCAAAACAGGGACCCATACACAAATGTAATTCAATTATTGGCCTTCAGTTACATTAATACAAGATAATTTTATTCCCCTTTCCACTATTAAAAATGGCACATCAGTGTGAACTATGGAAGTCAGTAGATATTGCTAATGAACAGTACATGCACATCAAAGAACAGGAAAGCATGAGCATCCAATAACAGGCAAAAAGTTTATAAAAATTGATTTACATGTTATGGAGGTATAAAAATGCATGTTTCAATGGATATCCTGAGAAACCATTTGGGGATGAAGTACTTTGCCTTTATTTGTAAAGCTCTAATTTATATATTTTTTCAACTGTCGTAAGCTACACAGTAGCACAGTGTTTGAACACTTTATTCTTTGGGCACAATTACACTGAAAAATATTTACATACAAGAAGTTGATTGAATTCACAAAACAAAAAATGTAAATTAGTTTATTATTTGTTGGCAGTTGGTATAAAATCCACCATGACAACAAGTTTTTCCTGGGCTAATACAACTATAACTGACTTTGTAAATTGGGCCAGCACAAATTATGGCCCAGAAGTTATGCTAAACATTCACAGATCACTGGTTAGGTCTCAGATGGAGTATAGTGTCCAATTCTGGGCACCACACTTTAGGGAGAATGTCAAGAGCCTTGGAGAAGGTGCAGAGGAGGTTTACCAGAATGATGGACTTCAGTTATGTGGAAAGCTTGGAGAAGCTGGGATTGTTCTCCTTAATGCAGAGGTGGTTATGGGGTGATTTAATAAAAGGTGTTCAAAATTATGAAGGATTTTGCTAGAGTAGATAGGGAGAAACAATATTTGGCTTATAGTTGAGGAAAAGGACAAGGAAAGATCAACTGTGAAAATACTCACCTGGAGGAGGGCTGATTTCAGCCAGTTGAAAAGGGATCTGGCCCAGGTGGATTAGAATCAAAGATTGGCAGGTAAAACAGTAAATGAGGCCTTCAAAGAAGAGATAGTTTGGATACAGGCTAGATACATTCCCACAATGGGGAAAAAGGAAGGGCATTCAAGGCTAGTGCTCCCTGGATGACTAAAGATAGAGGTTAAAATGAAACAGAAAAAAAAGAGGCTTATGATAAATGTCAGCTTCATAATTCAGTAGAGAACCAAGCTAAATACAGAAAGTATGGGGAGAACTGAAAAAGGAAATAAGAGGGGCAAAGAGAGCATATGAGAATAGATTGGGTGGGTAACTTAAAAAGAAACCCAAGTCTTTCGTAAACATATAAATAGTAAAAGGGTAGTCAATTAGGGACCAAAAGGAGATCTTCTTGTGGAGACAGAGGGCATGGCTGAAGTACTAAATGAGTACTTTGCATCTGTCTTCACTAAAGAAGATTTGCCAATGTCACAGTAAGAGAAGTAGTAGAGAAACTGGACAGGATAAAAATAAAGAAGGTTGGCAGCACTCAAAGTAGAAAAGTCACCCGGTCCCGAGGGGATGCATCCTAGGTTGCGGAGGGAAGTAAGGGTACAAATTGTGTTGGCTCTGGCCACAATCTTCCAATCCTCCTTCGATATGGGAGAGGTGCCAGAGGACTGGAGGTTTGCAAATGTTACACCTCTGTTCAAAAAAAAGGGGGGGGGGGGGGGGGGGGGGGGAAGGGGGAGAAGAGGGATAACAGCCATTACCAGTCAGTCAGTCAGTCAGTCAGTCAAACATCGTGGTGAAACTTTGAGACACATTAATCTGGGACAAAATTAATTGGCACTTGAAAAATATGGGTTAATAAATGAAAGCCAGCACGGATTTGTTAAAGGCAAATTGTGTTTCACTAACTTGATTGAGTTCTTTGATGAAGTAACAGAGAGAGCTTATGAGGGTAGTGTGGTTGATGTGCATATGGACTTTCAAATGGCGTTTGATAAAGTACCACATAACAGACTTTAGTAAAAAAGTGAAGCCCATGGGAATACAGGGGCAGTTGCTGCATGGATACAAAATTGGCTAAGGGACAGAAAGCAGAGAGTAACGGTGAAGAGTTGTTTTTTTAGACTGGAGGGAAATGTGCAGTGCTGTCCCCAAGTGGTTGGTGTTGGGACCACTGCTCTTTTTGATATACATTAATAACCTGGACTTGTGTATACAGGGCATAATTTCAAAGTTGGCAGATGACACAAAACTTGGAAATTTAGTGTACTGTGAGGAGGATAGTAACAGACTTCAGGAGGACATGGACTGGTGAAATGGGCAGATGAAATTTAAAGCAAAGACGTGATTCATTTTGGTAGGATGAATGAGAGCCAATATAAACTAAATGGTACAATTTTAAAGGGGGTGCAGGAACAGAGAAACAAGTCTTTAAAGGTGGCAAGACAAGGGAAAAGGTTGTTAAAAAGGCATATGGGATCCTTGGGTTTATAAATAGAGGCAGAGAGTACAAAATAAGTAAGTTATGCTAAACCTTTATAAAACACTGGTCAGGCCCCAGATGGAATATTGAATCTAATTCTGGGCACCACACTTTAGGAAGGATGTCATGGCCTTAAGAGAGTTAGCAGAGGAGATATACTAGAATAGTACCAGGAATGAAAGACTTGAATTACTTGGAGACACTGGAGAAACTAGGGTTGTTCTCCTTAGAGCAGAGGTGATCAAGGGAAGATTTGATAGGTGTTCAAAATCATGATAGGTTTTGATAAGAGTAAATGGGAAACTGTTTCCAGTGGCAGAAGGGTTAGTAACCAAATAATACAGATTTAAGCTAATTGGAAAAGAGCCAGGTGCGCAATGACATTTTTTTTTTTTTTTTTTTTTTTTAAACGCGAGTTATGCACTGCCTGAATCTGCTTGCACCACCCTTTCAATTAAACTTGTTTCCACTGGCAGGAAGAGTCAGTAACCAGAGGGGACAGATTTAAGATAATTGGCAAAAAAAAAATCCATTTGGGGCAAAGGGAGAGGAAATGAGAATTTTTTTTACCAGGGAGTTATGATGATCTGGAATGCACTGACTGAAAAGGTGGTGGAAGACTCAATTGTAACATTCAAAAGTGAATTGGATATATACTTGAATAGAAAAAATTTGCATGGCTATGGGGAAAGAGCAGGGGACTATTGGATAGCTTTTTCAAAGAGCTGGCACAGGCACGATGGACCAAATGGCCGCCTTCTGTGCTCTAGATTATTGAAGTTAAATTCAATGTTTTACACCAATTTTGCAAAAAGCTCCAACAGTACAACATGTACTTTAATTTACCCCAAAAAACTTCTCTACAACTGGGCTAAAGTGGATTAGTTTTATTTTTAAATCTCAAAATTGTTTGAAGGGAATGTCCTTCTGCGCTTCCTCCCACCTACCTCTCGGACTTGCCATTAGCGTTAACATTCTGCGCAGTGGTGCTGAAAAAGGCACCTTTAGCATCCACTCACGCTGAAAGCCACATTAACATATTAGAATGAGGCATTTCAGGTACCCTGCACAATAGCTAAATATTACACACTCTGGAACAAACGCAACTAACACTGAAATTATCCACTAGCACAGAAAAACAATGCAGGCGCACAGACTACCACATTGGGGGACTGCACACATGCAATATCAGGTCTTTGCAGCTCCAAGATTAGATTCTGAAATATCTACAATTTACTCATCCTAATTCCTCATTCCTGTAGTCAACTGATTGTCCAAGATAGATGTTGTAAAATTGTAACTTCTGAACAAAAAGGTCAAAATGCCATTTCTCATTTTAAACTTGAAACTAAAAAACTGTGAATTTAACAATCACAAAGTGGGATACGAGGTCCCACTCTAAGTCAGAGGCAACAACTGCTTGATGGGGAAATTAATGTGGGCAGACTCTATTCAAAATCCATAGCATTACTTGTTAAATTTGACAATCTTGCTCACTAAGAGCACAGAAAGTACATGAAAATGAGAATCCCACATTGTTGCAGGAAAAGGACACTCTTTGTTGAGACTTCAGTCACATTGCCAGAGCAATATGAAAGCACGCATGTTTTCCAGCACTGGTGGTTCTCAGTCTTGATGGGTACATTTGCATATACAACACAGTCCTCCCTTATTTAAAGGTAAGCCAAAGGCAAAATGCCATTTTACTGGCTTATCACTCACTGTGTGTAGAGATTAAAAATTCAACTATATTTTAAATGCCGTTATTCAAAAGTTACTTAGAAAGTGTTTTGCTTTACTGTAGATTCAGAAAACAAGCTACCAGCAATGTCATTGCACAAAGCTTTATTTACAATTAAACTTGCACATCAGCAACACAAATGAACACATCAGCAGGCCACAAATTAAAAGTGATACAGAAACAGAAGCTGAGTACTTCCGGTTTGCAGCAGGTAGGTAGGCAAGCATTTATATAACTGGCATTACAGTACTACTGCATTGTGAGTCAGTACTATACACTACACTTCACAGTGCTTTATTTTGTTACTATTGTTATGAACTCATGCAAAGAATGTAACTTAAGGATCCGGTGCAGGTTCAACACAGGAAACACCAGTACTTGTCATTCCAACATGAACACGTCACAACTCATTTCTCTAGACAAACGAGTCTCAATCCCATTCATTCTTCAGATCTGATTATGCTCTTTCGTAAAGTCACTGTTAATTCTCTTCACCTTGTTCTCAGGTTGACGTCACTCCCTGCCTGTTGGTTGCCAGGACCGGGGGACGCCCCTCTCCCAGACTCACCTTCTTCCGGATGTCTTCATCATTCGCTCCAAGGGAGGCATACAACTTGAAAGCAGCTTGGCGAAGTTCATGAGCATGTTTGAGGTCGTGGTCAAGCTGAAGAATATTAGGAAAGAAGAAAAAATAAAGTACCTTTACATTTTTGAGATAGAAGCAATTAATTCATTAGTCATCAATAAAGTAGATGCAGTGGTGCACCAAATTAAATTAATTTGCATTTAGCCAATATACTATTGGAATAAGTGCATTCAAAAATATGACCATTAAAATATCAGATGAGTCTTCAGCAGTTATCCAATCTTAATTACTGCCTTACAAGAGGACTCTCGCAGAAAACATGGTTTCCAATTTAAACTTGGAAGTCACAGCTACAGAAAACTATTACAGGCAAAATCAGATCTCCTTTTGCTAACATTATTGTAGGTAACAAATAAATAGTGCACCAATTGCAGTAAATAAATAGCTGTAACAGTACAATCACTCCATCACTGCAAGACACATAACTCAAACAGCCGTTTCTGCCGAAGATTTACAGGTCATCAGCAATAGCCAAGGGATGGATTTTTTTTTTGATTTTTTAAGTGGAGGGCTCCATCTCCTGGAGATGGGGAAAACCAATCCTCATCATGCAGACTATATCAGATTGATTTGAAGTACCTTGAAGGCAGCGGTGGAATAATTAATTCACAGGTTACTGCTCTCTGGCCGACTTAGGTCAGCAAGAGATACAAAAGGAACAGAAATGTGAAATAAAAAAGTTAGGGGACAGCAAATTTACTACAGTAATAACTTAGGTTAAAACCTTGAAATCAGATGCTTTTATAATGGATCATCTTTATTACTAAAGATTAATACTGCATTATAGCAAAATATATATTTCCTCAAAATTAAAAAAGTGCTGTAAATTTACAAGTTAGGAAACTTACCCTTTTGATATCTGTGATTGCACTGACTGAACTAGGATACTTGAAGTAATCAGCAAGCATTGCAATAAGATGATCTGTGATGCTGGCAATCCTCTGCAGCTCTACATCAGGTTCTATCAAGTATGCCAAGGTTTCAGCACCTTCCACCCGCTCCTCCAGCAGCCTCTCTTTACTGCACATCCTAACCAGGCATGGGAGTGTCTGAACAGACAAGGAATTTGGTGAGGTTAATCAGCATATTTGCAACACATACAATAGCCTAATTTCTTATGTGTGGGTGGGAGACTCACCGAGGATCAACTGAGGATTTTTAGGGATTAGAGAGTTTGTAGTGTGCTGCCCTCTTGCCATCAGCATGTGAATGAACACCGAAAAGACAGTGGATCACTCAACTGCATTGTAGATTCAACTGTATTTCACAAGCCACTGTCCTAAAAATAGGTCACCTTCCAACTGTATTTGACTTCCCATCAGTTGAACCCACATAATGTTATGTAACAGAACCAATTTGATACATGTATATTTTGGGAGGGGGGGAAAAAGTGATAATAAAGGGAACTTAAGAGATATGGTACCACTATGTGGCTACGAACTGTCCTGGTTGTATGGCACTTAAAAAATGGTAATGTCAAACTGGTAGCAGTAAAGGGCAGGAAACAAGAAAATCAAGAATACGATATTGTAAAGCTAAATCATCTAATTGTCAAATAAATCCTCAAAACATAAAGTTCCCCTTTATTGGGACAGAAAGTCCAACTATCTTGAATTCCCATAAACAACACAGATCAATGTGAAAACATGCAAGCAAGTTGAGCCTCAAAACAAGTGCATGCAAGAGTGTTATTTGAGGTGAAAGGAAAGGGAGTTTGTAATGACCAGAAAATGTCCAGTGGAATTAAATAACTTAAGTCTCTATTTTGGTGATAGAAAATAGTGATTCTATTACTGCAAGAAGCTCAATGAACTCTTGAAAATGTATCTCAAACACAAAAGATGATTATATTAAACAGTCAATATCAAAACAAAGGAAGCCACATAGTAATTCTGGCTTCAGTGGACAACTTCTTGACAAGTGAGACAGCTTGACTTCAGATTCAGAATGGGCTGGATCTTGCTGGATCAGGGCATCTCACGGCGTGCCCAGTCAGTTATATTTTTTTCTGCACCCTTCAGTGAGAAAAAAATTTGCACAGTAACTTGCTGGAAGTGTGAGCGGACAATGATGTGGCAAGGGCAATGGAGCATCTGGGACCTTAGTCAGTCAACAACGGGACAACAGTCTATCTCCTTAACCAATGAGATTTAAGGATTGAGAAAGAAAGAGGAACTAAGGAGAAGGAGGGTGAACTGGAGTCAAATCAGGTAGAGAGAGAGAAATAAGGAGAGCAAGAAAGATTTGAAAGAAAAGAGACAAAGGAAAAACAGGGGGAAATATCCTGGATCACTGGACATTAAAAACTTTAATTACTTAACTGTGGCACATAGACAAATTATTGCTATATTATTTTAAGATACATATAGGAATTTACTTTACCTGTAATATTTATCTAATCCTTCAAGGGATATATTTTTCTCACTTGTTTACAATGACTTCCGCCGCCCCCCCCCCCGCCCCCCTCCGTGCCAGTTTTCCAATTTTTACAATCCTTCAGCACATTTTCCCTTCAGTCTCCTGGGTGCAGCTATAGCTATTTCCAGAACATTCAACCACGTGTGGCACTCTTGTCCTGTGGCTCAACTTGTGCCAGTTGCAACAAAGAAATTATTTCCTCTATAGAAATGATACACTTGTATGCATTTCTATTCACTAGACATTCATAGAATGGGATGTAAAAATAGTTTGTTTCACATATCACACAGCAATGCGAAAGAAAAATAATCACTAACAATGCTCTTACTATTTTTTAAATAAATTAATCTAACTTGAATAATATTGGTTTTAGTTTGTCAGTGCTGTTCAGGTCAGGCCTAAATATAATGAGATGGAAGATGACAATATTTTACTAGTCAAAATATGGAGCGTGACTTTTTTTTTTACCCAAATGAAACAAACAACTCAAGAGTGTCAAAATGTATTTGGGTCAATTTACAAGTAATTTTAAAGCTCTGGTTCCAAGCACCAATAAATTGATATAATTGGCATTGTTAATGTGTTCAGATAAACAAAGCTTGTGAAATAATTTTTGGTACAAATATTGGATTAATCTTATCTGCTACCCCCTCCCCCAGCTTCTGTTTCAAATTTTTCATTTACTGGCATATTTAACACAAATTCAGATTTTTCTATTAGTATTAATATCGCCCAATGCCGATTTAGTACATGGTTAACCATCCACCACATAGCATTAAGTGGGCACAAAAAATACATTCCAAATACAGACCTCATTCCGTATTACGTAAGTTACATTAAAACTACTTCTAATTTATTTTTTCTGGCAGGATTCAAAAGGCAGAACAGCACATGCCACTGGGCAGAAAACAGTCGCTCTCTCGTGGCACAATATACAGGGAGTCATGGTCAAGTGTAGTCTTCAGGTAAGGCGAGGTATAATTGGACCAGGAAACGGGCATAATTCAGTCAACATTTTAAAGTCAAACATTCTGTACTTATTTTTATATACTTCAGTTTTTTATCATTTGTAGATAAATAGCAAAACATAGCAACTTGGGAAGCATGAGGAGTTAGGCAAAACCTCAAGAGTTTTTCTGCAATACAAGGCTAAGGAACATGGAGATGCAAAACTGAGGCACTGACAGAAGGGTGTAATTGCATTGCGACAAGGTTACACAGTTTTTAAATGCAGACACAGGAATTTATAAAGGAAAAAGTTGACAGGAAGTGCATGCGGAGGCAAAATGTTTATTAAATTAGGTATAGTAGAGTGTTGTCCAATATATTAGTCCCTAGCCACATGGGGCGAACTGGGAATCCAGAAACAGTGAAATGCATTTCTGATTAGGAAATAAAAAAAGAGAGTAATAGACAACTCCATTGGGCATGTGATTGCAATACTCATTTGCACGGTGTTTCCATGTGTACTTTACAAACTTTTTGTGCGTTTGTTGGTAAAAATTAAAGATGAAAAGCAGAGTGTGCGAGTGCTTTACTTCACTGGTTACTGAATGGTGGTAGATGTTCATGAAGTAAATATACACGTGAAGAACATTTACCTGCATCTTGTGGGTGTATGCCACTGAATCCCTCATTCATGCTGTTGCTATCTCCAGATGAGACTACTCCAATGCTCTCCTCCTTCACAACCTTCAGCTCATCCAACACCATGTCCACTTGCCTGTTAGTCCTGTCCTTACTGAACTACATTGGCCTCCATCTCCCAATGCCTCCAATCTAAAATTCTGATCATGTTTAAAGACCTCCATTGCATCACCTTTCCTCCAACCTTCTCCAGCCCTACAACACCCTGCTCCCCGAGCTCAGTATTGCTATTACTTTTGACTTTTGTGCATCCCACCCCTCATTTCAATGTGCTTAGCCAGCTGAACGCAATCAGCTGGAATTCCTTCCCTAAATCTCTCTCCTCCTTTAAGACCCTCTTTAAAACCCACCTCTTTCACCAAGCTTTTTGTCACTCTTAAAATATCCTTCTTTGGGTTGGCTTCCTTTTTTTCCTTGGGACATGTCTCAACATTAAAGTAGCTATACAAATTCAAGTTGTTGAATTAAGGGTTAATTGCACAATAGAATAAAACATGGAGAGCTGATGATTTTTTGAAATCAAATACAGGTACAGTAGTCTAGTGCTAGCTTCAGACCTAAATAAATAGTTACTAAGCGAGACAAGGAAGAACAAACTCAAGAGTACAACTTTACTTGCATAGCTGTTAATGTTGAAGAAAAAAAGTGTCAGATCTGGGGCAAGAAAATATGGAAAAAAAGTGTGTTCTGGAATGGGAGGGGCACCCACAGCTACAAGATGGCACATCTGGAGGCAGCCTTACTTTAATAGAATTTTGGTAAAAAGAACCAATGGGGAAAGAGACCAATAATTCAGTGTGGATACTACGATGTTTTGTCATGCTGGAGATGTAATTGTTTTCTTGTACGAGTAACTCAGCTATAGATCAGATGACATTATCCCAAAACAAAGATCTGTGATTGCACAAATATAAGAGGACATGGAACTTCATGCTCATATTGGATTTGCTCCTTACTGGTTTTTTTTTTATTAATCAAACTGTTGCCTAGTACTTGCAGTCCTGAAGGAAAAATATTTTTAGTCAGAAACTTTAATGTTACATGGCTGCCCTATGTAATAGTATGACCATCACTAAAAGAACAGGGCACATAGCAGAAAAAACCTCTCCAAAACGGGTTGAATATATTATTGAAACCTCATACCAACCTTTAAAACTATGCTGTTATCATCTGTCCGAATTGCACCAGCCCTGCACATGTAAGTCAAACTGTAAAATGATAAAATTGAAATAGAAGTTACAGGAATAAGCGCCATGTTCCGAATACACAAGGTTCAGAATTCCTTTTGTGTTTTGTTAGTTATGAGGCAGACAAGCTCAGTTGACGTGTTAAGAACTAAACAAATATCCTCAAATGATTAGTACTATAAGCCATAACATTTTGAAGGGCAGCCCAAAGCTGTAGAAGCAGTTTATTTATAGATTTAATTTAAATGACATGACATATCTGACAAAATGTCAGTGAGAAAACTGAATAGGTACCATTTTGCAGATGTCAGCTGCATTTCAATAGGTTTATCCCTCTGCATCATCTTCACGAATACTTGGGGTAATAATTCACCATCTACCAAAACTAAAATAGGACATAAGTCATATTAGATATGTTGTAACCAAAATGTTTGAAAAAGGATGTTTGTATTAGCTTCGTAGTAGCTTTTACAAGAATGAGCTTGTACGTCACTGACAAGAACAGTAAATGTTGCATTAATTATACCAGAACGAACATATTAAGTCTATCTTAAGCTACACTACACCCCTATAAAATAAATACTAGTATGAAAACCACCCCTGTAGCTTTGAGTTCTACAAAAAAAAGAGCAGCATCAATGCAATGCAATGCAATGACTGGCCTAGAACACCAGAGGGTGCCTTTGATCTCCAAAGCAAGCATGACAGACAGGAAAGAATGTCCATGTAAAGGGAAAGCACACTGAATTATTTTTTTTAATTCCTTCTGTAAAATTAGATTCTAAAAATCTGTGGTAACAAAACTACTGTAAGAGTCAAGCTAGCATCTAGATTGAACCTAACATTGACTCTGAATAACACCTGTAAAAAGAATTCTACTGAAATGCTAGGCACACTGGTTTATGAAAACCCACATTAAAGTTCAACTCACTAATTGGATTGCATACTAGGATTGTAGTTACTTGAAAAGTAATGTTTCATGCTTCAGGAAGTGACAGAAGAGAGAAAATAAGTAGGCAAAGTTAAGCAACACACACTACTCACCATTTACAAG
Source organism: Somniosus microcephalus (assembly GCF_052327205.1). NCBI lineage: Eukaryota > Metazoa > Chordata > Chondrichthyes > Squaliformes > Somniosidae > Somniosus > Somniosus microcephalus. The sequence continues at coordinate 208,803,448 of NC_140990.1, read as the reverse complement.
AGTCAAAGAAACTTGGGGATTTTCATAAGCCAAGACTGAAAAGCATTTTAATGCCTGCATCTGAACCTATCAAGAGGCAAAATAAAAATCATACTCAAAATATTAATGTTTACATTTAAGCCTGTTTACGTTAAACTTTAAAAGTTTTGAATTCACATCAGTCTCAAATTTAAAGCTAGAGTCAAAATCATACCCGACTTTAAAAAATTGCTTGATATAGGGGATAAGGCCATTATTTCCAGAATCATGGTAAGGAAACTAATAGGAGGATGGGAGGTGTAGACTACTTGGCCATATGGTCTTCTCCTGCCCAAAACATTACTGTATTTTAAAAAGTGTATGCTTACAAGATCACTGAGGAGGGTGAGAATTACTGGAAAAAAAGGACCTCATGGCAGGAACTTTTCCTTTCATAGAAACTAACAACTCCCCTCAGTTATTTATACATTCCTACCCCAAAATAGGGTTGGTCTCCCATGACCATCTAACATCCAGGGCTGAAGAGGTGGAAGCACAATCTGCTCCTTGACACCCACCGAATAGAACTGTCAATCATAGTCAGTGCATTGCTAGCAATGGTTTCTCTTCTGCCCCATCAGCTCGGGAGTTCCCCCAAAGATTCATCCTTCTCACCTGCACACTACTCTTGGCGACATCATCCACAAACATGGGGTCAGCTTCCACACATATGCTGATGACACCCAGCGCTGCCTCTGCAACTTTGCTGCCAAACATCCAGTCTTAGAGACAACTTCCGCCAGCTGAATATTGGGACGCTCAATCAGTACCTTTGGCCCCCACCAACTCCATTCCTCTCCTTGGTCACACTATTTGCAACCACAGCATCCTGTTCAACCCCAAGCTGCGAAAGCTCTTATTCGTAACTCTGACACCTCCAGACTCGATTACTCCAATGCTTTCCTGGTTGGGCTCCCACCCTCTAACCCCATAAACTTCAGGGCATCTAAAGCTATGCTTCTTGTATCTCATCCCACAAGTACCAGTCATCACACCCCCATCCTTGCCAAGCTACATTGGCTCCTGGCCCCTCGATTCCTCAAATTTAAAATTCTGTCTTGTGTTTAAATCCCTCAATTGCCTTGCCCTTTCCTATATCTAACTTCTTCCATCCTATATCTAACTTCTTCCAGCCTTACAACCTTTCTCCCCGAAATCTCTGTTCCTCCAACTCTAGGCTTTTTTAATAAAAGGGGGCCTGATGGAGACACTCCCTATTCAACATCAACTGAAGGAGGGGAAGAGGGCTGGTATTAGGAAGCAGTTCACAGCTAATGATCAGCTGATGAAAACACCTGCAGTAGAAGCTATGAATGCTAGCCATTTCCTTGCACGTCAAAGAATTTCAGTTCAAGGACATATTGGAAAGATTATGAGTGGCTCTCTCACATCACAAGAACTTGACATTTTCCAAAAGATGCATCAAAAAGAACCTTTTAGATCATTAAGGAGTATGTAATAATTTAAATAAATAGTTTGTTTTCATAAATAAAATTGTTCTTCCTTTTTGTTTAGAAATTAAATTGGACATTTCTGGTACAAACAGGATGCATTAGGAGTCCTAGCAACATTTAAAAATATTTTAAGTGAATATTTCTACTCTATAATTTTCAGGCACTTACTTTGTAAGAAGGTGACGTCAGCAGATGGGCAATGTTCTGAACTGCACCATGGGTGAACAACACAGCCTGGTGTTCTGGTGTCTAACAAAAACAAGAGGCATTTTAATATTTCTGTTCCACTTCACTTACAAAAGGGCAGCATGTTTAAAGAGGGGGAGGGAAAAAGAGGAAAAATCATCCACATTAAACACAATTATTCAGCTACAAACAGACTTAAACAGCAGGATTAGCTCATTTTTAGTTTGGATCGAAAGGGGAAAAAAAATCTATCCATGCAGAAGGGGAAGCGATTGACTTTAAAACTGTGCCATTTTGAAAACAAATGACAGTTTTATATCAAATGTCATTAACATGTAAAAACAATTGTCTTTATACCATGTCTACAAAAAACTGCAAAAATAGCCAAATTATATTTTTTAAATGAAGAAACTACGGCAAAGGACCATGGTCAATAGTGACGATTAAAAATGACTTGCATTTATATAGCAACTGATCACATCTCAAGCTTCTCATAGTACTTCATAAATAGCAATTTACTCAAATGCGGGCAGATGAGCAAGAGAGAATCAGGAAGTGGTGAAGAAGTGGCACTAAGCTTGGATTTTAAAATGCTTGATGATTGGGAGATGGGAGAAGGGAGGAGAGAGAAAAGCTCCAGAGTTTTGAACTCCTAGTAAACAGTAAGTAAAAGTAGAAGACAGTGTAATGAGGCACAGGAAGATTTTTAGTGGATTGAGACACAAATACATTGCACTATTTTACAGAAAAATCATAGCAGTGGTCTGGAGATTCGATATCATTATTTTGGTTAACCCCTCTAGCTGCATCTTGTATCTCTAATATCCATGAAAGTGAGAGGAAGGTGCTCCAACCTACACACAACTCTGCAAATACATCAAGGTTGCTTCTTGGCCAACACAGGAGTCACATGAATGGATCCCCATAATTCATTTTGCCTCCATCCCAGTTAGTAATATATCTTCCAACAGAAAGTAAGAGACCAAATATCAGTCAGGAGGGGGATGCGACGACAGAACATTCATCTCATTTCAGAGGAGTAGAATCTTTACATTATATATATTGGATTAGGAATTTATAGCTGTTCGAATTGTAACAAGTCCAAAGATGTCTTTTCTGACCTTCTGGGAAAGTTATCTATAATTCTCTACATGGGGATGGTGGGGAAATACATAATCTGGTCTAATAGGCAAATGCCCATTGCAAAAGGAAATGTCTCATACCTGTTCTGTCTATTACAAAACAAAAATGTGTTAAGAGTACTTGAATATTCTTGTTTACTCTAACAGAAGACACCAGGCTCATCTCTAATGGTTATTCAATTCAAAATGAGCTCTGTTTTTCCATAGGGTGACAGGTATGCCTAAAATATTAATTTATCTGCTCTCTCCAGAAGATGCTGACTGATATACTCTGGGTTTTGAGCATCTTCTATTTTATGTTTCTGGCACTAATTATGTCCACATTAGCACATCTGGGTTAAGGCAGACACATACAGTAATTTTAACTGAGGTATTTGTATTGCTTTATTAGTGTTAATAAATGGTCTGAGGCCACTCAGTTGATACAATTATTCAATACTTGTCTCTGGGCTTTCAGTTTGCTGCTTTAAATCTTTGAAATCCATTTTTGATGGACAGCTTTAAATGATAGTGAAAGGATACTTTCACATTCTGGTCACAGGGAAGTTGAAATCCTTGCTCACCATTTCCTTTCTTGATGTACTGCTATGTAGGCCTACGACAAACAGAGGAGTCCATCTCTTTCCCATGTAAATGTTATCCTTTATGTAAGTATTGTCTAAAATTGAGAATTACTGCAGAGTCAGGACTTTATTCTTTTGAAATATTTTGAAGTACTATACTATTGTACACATTTGGCTAATTAATTCATTTTGCTTGTGTTACTTCTGTCTCTTCATTAAGGGGGTTCAAAAACAGATCTGAATCAAGTTCAATATTCTAGCATTGTAGTTACAGATTTAATCAGCATGTAAATAACTAAGAAGTATCAAGCGATTGCCAGTGTTCATTGTTAAATTATAAAATTATTAAAAAGTTAGTCTAGATTATGTGCTCAACATCCTCTAGTGGGATTTGCAGCCACAACTCAGATGCAAGAGTGACATCAACTGAGCCAAGCTGGTAGGAAATAAATGCAATTAAGTGCAAACAGAAAGTGATGAAAACAAATTCAGTTGGTGATTAATAATGATTGGCAAGTATAATACGGAGCTATCTTTTACACTAAAATCCTTGCCAACGATCAGAATGCACCAATTCATTTTCCTCACTTTCTAAATCACAACGTCCTCTCCCACTGCATTATTGTATCTACCACACAGACTCCTTCCAGAATAGGTGCAGTTCAATCTTAATTTCTCTTACCATGCCCAACATTTTTCTCTCACCCAAGCACTCCCTGATCAAGATGACTCACCACAACTTACAATTTCTCACTCAAGGCTTCAGAGTATTCAGAAGGGTTATATTGTACTACGTTATCTCTGGAGGCAAGGAGGGGAGAAGAAAGGGAGATAGGATGTAATCATGCTCATTTGGAATATTGGGTCAGATCTGCGGTGCTGTGCATCAGGGGCAGGAATGGGCTAAACAAAAAGATGCTACTTAAATGTAACCATTACCATTCATCAATGGATCTACCAAACAGTGTTTACTTCACATACCAGAAGGTAATATACTATTGTAGGAATGTCTAGTTCCTATCAAAAGACTGAGGTCCACTCAGGCGATCAAATAAACGAGGTTTACTGAAAACTAACAGAGTTTAACAGATAACTACAGGAGAACATCGAATATAGGTCTAGTCAGTTCGGAGGCTCCACGAGGACTGCTTGGGCGGTCCCGTGGCTGACGTCATGACGTCATCACGTTTTTCCCGCCGGTGGGGGATCACGTGATGAACGGCGTGATGTCATCGCGTTCACCCGCGTTATTAAAGTGATCGCGCTCTGTACATGTAAACAGTGAAAACAAAGATAGAGACTCAGGCTGTAGCTAACATATTATTAAAGGGAATTATATACAATTGATTGGAGTCCCTTAGTGGCACCGCCACATGCGCCCCCCAGAATTGTCTTTAACAGCAAAAGTAAAACGGCGAGGAGGCCCGACAAGACTGTCAGAGCGACTTCTGTAGCCTTGAAGTGGAAGCTGATGGACGGCGGGCGAGCTGGCGGGCGGTTGCGTTTGATCTGGCATGGCGACTGTGGGCGGTCGGCCACGTTTCGGCAGTTGTGCGATCTCGACTAGGCGGTCATGGTCCAAGTGTGCCGGCTTCAACCGGTCAACTGAAATGTGGTCCGATTTACCTCTGATAGCAATCGAAAAAGTTTTGTCTCCTGGCTCTAGCACACGGAAAGGACCAGTGTAAGGGGGTTTGAGCGGATCCCGATGAGCGGCGTGGCGGATAAACACATAGTCGGCGTTCTTCAGCTAAGCTGGGATGTGGGAGCTCTGCAAGCTGTGATGCGACGTAGGCACTGGAGCGAAACTTCTGGCTGCCTCCTGGTGGCTGATGAGCTGCTGGGATGCAGACCATGGTGCTGTTGGAGTGGGAAGGCAATCCCCTGGTACGCGTAGGGGCTGGCCATATACGAGCTCCGCCGAGGACGATTGAAGATCTTCTTTAGGTGCCGTACGAAGACCCAAAAGGGCCCATGGAAGCCTGTCCACCCAGCCCGCACCTTGAAGGCTGGCTCGCAGTGCGGCTTTGAGCGGCCTGTGGAATCGTTCGCACAGGCCATTCGCCTATGGATGGTAGGCAGTGGTGCAATGTAGCTTGACGTCGATCCCGAGCCACAGCGTTCCAGAGCTCAGAAGAAAACTGCGGCCCACGATCAGACGAGATGTCCACCGGTACCCCGAAACGGGCAACCCAAGAGGAGATGAATGCCCTGGCGACGTCTGCAGAAGTGGTGGATGACAAAGGAACCGCCTCAGGCCATCTAGTGGTGCGGGCCACCATTGTAAGATGATGAATAAACCCGTGCGAAGGTGGAAGTGGCCCCACCAGGTCCACATGCACATGATCAAACCTACGTTCTGGAACAGCGAATGTGGCCAATGGAGCCTTGACGTGACGCTGCACCTTGACCTTTTGGCAGACCACGCAGGTGTTGGCCCAGTCGCGGACATCCATGTGCATGCCCTGCCACACGAATTTGGACGACATCAGCCGTTGCGAGGCCTTCGTGCCAGGGTGCGACAACCCGTGTATGGCGTCAAAAACTTTTCGGCGCCAGGCGACCGGCACGATAGGGCGAGGATCTCCTACGGAGACGTCGCAAAGTAGCGTAGTGCCCGCGGCATGGAATTTCATGTCGGCCGCTTGGAGGTTAGAGGGGTTGGTTCTGTAAGATTGGACTTCCGGATCAGAGGCTTGATCCGCAGCCATGAGGGCATAGTCGATGCCGAGCTGGACTGCATGAACGATCGCGCGGGAGAGGCAAACCGCCACCAGGTTGTCTTTACCGGACACATGCTGAATATCAGTGGTGAATTCTAAGATAAACGTCAACTGACGTTGTTGCCGAGCTGACCACGGTTCGGCGGTCTTGGCCATAGCGAACGTTAGTGATTTATGGTCCACAAAAGCCGTGAACAGACGTCCCTCTAGTAAGAACCGGAAATGGCAGATGGCCAGAAAAAGGGCCAGCAACACCCGGTCGAACATGCTGTACTTCCGCTCGTTTCGCCGTAGTTGACGGCTGAAAAACGCCAGCGGTTGCCACGTCCCATTCACCCACTGTTCCTGCACTGCGCCGATGGCGTAGTCTGACACGTCGGTGGTAAGGGCGATGGTGGCACCTGGCAGCGGGTGCGCCAGCATGGTTGCGTTGGCTAAGGCGCCTTTTGTGTCGACGAACGCCCGGTCCATGTCGACCGTCCAGCTAATCGGATCCTTGCCGGACTTGCCCTTGAGGGCCTCGTACAGGGGCTGCATGAACAGAGCTACATTAGGGACAAACCGGTGATAAAAATTTACCATCCAGAGGAACTCCTGCAGGGTCTTGACAGTCTGCGGGCGCGGGAAAGAAGTAACTGCCTCCACCTTCGTTTGCAGGGGAATTGCACCGTCCAATGTGATGCAATAGCCTAAGAAATCAATCTGCTGCAGGCCGAACTGGCACTTGGCCGGGTTGATGATCAAGCCGTGTTGACTGAGGCGTCTAAAGAGGGTGCGTAAATGGCAGATGTGCTCCTCTATATTAGGGCTGGCGATGAGGATGTCATCGAGGTAGACGAATAGAAACTTGAGGTCCCGAAGCACAGAGTCCATCAAGCGCTGGAAAGCCTGTGCAGCGTTCTTCAATCCAAACGGCATCCGCAGAAATTCAAACAGGCCGAATGGGGTGATGACTGCAGTTTTCGGGACGTCTTGCGGGTGCACGGGGGCCTGGTGGTAGCCACGGACAAGGTCGGCTTTCAAAAAAATGGTATTTCCCGCCAAATGTGCAGAGAAATCCTGAATATGAGGGATCGGGTACCGATCAGAAGTAGTGGCGTCGTTCAGGCATTGGTAGTCGCCGCAAGGCCGCCAGGTTTCGGAACAATGTGGCGAGGCGAAGACCAGGGACTATTCGACCGGCGAATAATCCCTAGCCGCTCCATCGTGTCGAACTCCGCTTTCGCAGCCGCGAGCTGGCCGACGTCATGATGTCATCACGTTTTTCCCGCCAGTGGGGGATCACGTGATGAACGGCGTGACGTCATTGCGTTTACCCGTGCTATTAAAGTGATCGCGCTCTGTACATGTAAACAGTGAAAACAAAAGATAGAGACTCCGGCTGCAGCCAACATATTATTAAAGGGAATTATATACAATGATGATTGGAGTCCCTTAGTGGCTCCGCCACACTATCATCTTTCCCCTTTCTGAATGAGAACGCAAAGAAAATCCTTGACCTACTGTAGTATGTAACAGAAGCAGAGCTTCAGTCTGTACCAAAGAGGGGAAATTCCTGAATTATATCTTTTTATATGACTTTAGATTGAATAGTAATGTGGATGATAAATTGTTTCCAGTTAGCATATCTGAACATGCTGCTTCTTTGGTTCACAGGATAGCCAACATACAAAGCTATACATTTCCATGGGAATAATCTGGTTTCCTTTGTTTGATAAGGTTTCCTATATTTGTAAATTAATTTTGTTAGAGGATTGTACAGTGGCCAGCTCAATCCCTTGAGATGTTAATTCATATAAATTTGTAGACTGGGGAAAGTAGCCACACTCAAGAACTTAAATCTAATCCATCAGGAGTCTTCTGTCTCAGAGTGGTAGCAATGGTGAATAATTTGATGCCTACTCATTGTGGAGAATCTATTTGATCTTCAAATATACCTTACTTGGACTGCAAAAGACAGGAATACAACTTCATATGAGGCAAGTCATTGCATCACATTTATTTCATCAAAGGCGTAGCTAAAATTTATTGTTGCGGTTTTTATTGTTTTGGAACTCTATATGTATCATATTAATCAAGTATTATACTACTGGTCTGTTGCTGTATTCTTCTACTTTTGTGTAATTATCTTACTTGCAAATAAGTCAGGGATAATTATTAGTTTGGTTTGGGCTAAAAATAATCATCTTTTGGACTGTACAGATGGGCTGCTCAACCAGTCTCTGGTGTGCAACTTCACAGTAAAAAGGACAAGTTTTAGTCCTGTGATATGCTATTCTATTTACAACACAAGGGTTTGTAAGGGACTCAGTCCACTTACAGAAACGGTCTTTTTTCTGTGAACACGTTACAAATGTTGGGGGAAAGCCAAAATTGTAACATGGAATATGCAGCAGAGATGGTTGGCACCTATGAAGGCTGCATCAAGGCACCAAAGGCAAATGCCAAAGCTAGGTCTTACATAGGTGGGGTCAAAACAGATAAGCAGAATATCAAATTCTCATTATCGGCAGAAATGTATCCAAGACCACAGCCATGATATTCAGCTCCCACCAATAACTCCACACTCTGGGGGGAATTTTAACCTAAAAAATGGGTGGGCTGGGGTTGTGTGGGAAGTTAGTTTTAAAAATCTGAATCCTGACCTAAACCCTCCCACCTCTGGTTTTAACAGAGGCGGGACAGGGGCAGGCAGCCAATCCACTACCATGAGGCGGGTCATCTATTTAAATATTATAATGAGGCTGCCATGCCTCAGCTTTAACCTCCATTTTGAAATTAACTTTAGGCGGTCGAGTTTTGCACACCTCGTGAAACCCGCCAGCTAGTGCAAGGCAAGGACTGCTGGATCCAGGAGGTAAAGGCCTTCACATGTACCTCCTGGATCCAGGGTCCCTACTTAATCCACCCCCTGCGATCAGACTCTACCCTCCCAAATGAGGCCTCCGATTCCCTCCTCCAGCCGCCGATCTTTGGTGACCCCACCTCGCTGCTCCCGGGCCCAGATCCTTTCAGACTCCTCCCCTTCTCTTCCCCCACCGCCCCCCCACGCTCCTCCAACCCCCGATCCTTCAGCAATACACGGCCCCCCCCCCCCCCACGCGCCTCTGCCTGCCCCCTGGCCCCAGTCCACTTCGGATCCCCCATCCCCCCCCCATGCGAACCAACCCTCCCTCCTCGCTGTGGCCTAGTGCCACAGGCCTACCTGGCCAGAGCCAGCCAGCCTCTCAATCTGGCTGGGAACCAGAGGCTTCCCATGCAAATCAGGTCCTGCCGTTAAATTCGGCAGGGCCTGCAGGAAACCCATTCTCGCGGGTTTCCCTACCGCCTCTGAGCTCCCTGCTCCCAACCCGCGTTCGCCAATAAAATTCAGCCACCCCAGTCCCAATTCCATCGACTTCCTCTCCTGCCTACTTAACAGCGAGCAACAATATTGTCATGACCACTGAGCTAAACTTCAAGCCCCAAATTCTATCCAACACCAAGACTGCCTACTTCAACCTCCACAACATTACCTCCCCAGCTCCATCAGCTCCTTGATCAACTTCTTGTACTCTCTGCACCAGCTTGCCACAATCTACCCTACACAAACTCCAGCTTGCTCAAATGTTTGCTGTTACCATCCTATCCTGCAAAGGCCCTCTCCCATCACCCCAGATTTTTCTTCCTCCGTTGTTTTGCAGTCTTAACGCATTAATTACAAAATCCTTGCCCTCATTTACAAATTTTTCCACGGCAAGTCCTACCCAAACTGTGAGCCCTATGTGCCAGCATGTACCCTCCACTCTTCTTGCTCTCGTGTGGTTTTTTTTTCCCATTATCCCCTCCCTCCATTGCACCATTGGTAGCAGTGTCTTTCGGGCCCTAAACTCAAATTTTCTCCTTAAATCCCTTTGGCTTGTTACACCTCTCTCCGCACTCTCAAAAACCTCCTTAAACCCTACACTTTCTATGATGCCTTCAATCATTGCCTCAATTCTTCAACTACAGCTTGCCATCTTTTCCACTTCTGAAATGCCTGAAGGCATTTACTATGTTTATCATTTTATAAAGTGACTGTGGCTGCCGTTAAAGCCAACTTCAAAGCAAAGCAAATCATTCTAGAAGGAAGGATTTCATTGGGTAGTGGGGATTTGAGAGGGGAAGGTCTACCTTATTCACGGGCTTCCCAGACTCATGTCAACATGGTTTATGAACTTCAATTCAAAGACCTCCCATAGACCTGAAGATTACATTGACAACCTGAATTGGTCCATTTGCCCCAAATACATCAACTAGACTAGAAACAACCAATTTGTTTGAAACCATAAATTTTGGCAACTAAAGCCCAGTAAGAGGATCCTGTGCAAGCAACTAATCAGAACAGTGTCATCTACAACAGATGCTCTGGCACATTATGCTGGTACTTCCTCGACTCCTTCAGATGCCAAGACTGTAGGGAGATAGCTGGAGAAAGAATGCTAATTCTTCCTCCCCGGTCATACAGGGCAATGACAAAGTAATGCACTTGTTTATAATGGTTTATTTATTGAATTCTTTCTTGCTGGTCACAACACTCAGGATTAAGGCTGGTTACTGCTAATTGATTTTCCAAGCAGAAGGAAATATGCAAGTTGAGAGATATCTTTAAACCCAACTGTAAGTGGCAGCTATATTTGTCTAGGCTAATACTTTGAATCCTGTGATTGGCTAACCATTTAATGCAGCTATAAAATATTCATTTTAGCATCCTTTGTTTTGGTGGCTCTTGAAAGCATTCTGAATGAGATGAAGTCAGCCACATACATACCAGTGAGAAGCCAGCAAAGATAAAAGGATAAACAGGGGTTTGTACCAAGTACCACTCATTGATTTTATAAATTTGTCTGTTGATTTATCGCCTAAGCCCTGTTCTGATATACATTTTCTTCTGTCTTCCAAAGTCAAGAGGCCAATATATTCTAGTAAATCAGAGCACAGTGGTCTTTGTTCAATCCCTGGATCTTGCTGCATTTACTTAGATATTGGTCAGGTAATGGCACATTCCAGTGCATAGAGAATGCAAGATCAGCTTACAGGAGTAGCCGGTGAAGCTAAAGCCAAGGAGAATATCTAGCATCAAAATCCCAAAACTTAGTGGGCCTCAACCATTGTTCTCAAAAATAATCAGTTCATACCCAGGTTAGGAATGAAATATTGTTCTGTTTTTGGTACTCAACATAAGCATCAAATACGCCAAAATTGGTATAGTACATGCCACACGAAGGATAAAGTTTCTTCGACTTTTCCCTAATATGTCTCCCGAACTCGGTTTGCTTCCACTGCGCCAGTGTGTTTTTTTTTCTAATTTCCCAGTCATCCTAAAGTTTTGACTAAGGAAGACTCCATTTTGTTGAATTAGACAAATTTGTGCTGCTGATCTGTGGTCAGTTGAAACTGGTTGAATTAAGTGCACTTAATACTCTAAGCAGATAGTGAAGGAAGACTTTCATCTCATCAATCTGGATTAAATTCAAATTCAGGTCCCAGAGGAGAAGCTAATTCATGCAAACTTATATGACTAGTTCCTGCATTTACTCAGTGAAAGACAACACAACTTTTTTTTTAAAACTGATACATCACTGATTTCGGTACAATAAATGAAGTTAAAAGCCACTGCATGCGTTCTCTCTCTCGCCCCCCCCCCCCCCCGCCACCACCAAGAACAGTCACACCCATTTTGTCAAATGTGGTACAGGTTCATTCTATATGGTTTAACACTAATTTAAATGGTTTAGGACAGGCTTCTCTTTGAAACTACTGAAAAATCTTTTATGCGTAGTTTTCAAAGTATCATAATTTTTTTGTGTCTCTACAAACAAAATTTATTTGCATTTAAAGTCTCTTACCTTGCAACAATGGGAGAAAATCTGACAGATATACTCCTGTGTATATCGAGATCTACTGAGCAAGGACATAAGATGAGGAACCACAGTAGCATCCTAGGGACAATGTCAAAACAAAAAAGTTAAAAAATATCCTTAGGAAATAACTGGGTCTCCTAAAACTTACAATAAACTAACAAATTGAGGGTTTGTACCTTCCCTTCCTCCCCTTCAGCAGTTTCTCATTCCTTGCCAGCCTCTCCAGAGAGGCCATACACCGCTTATGGCTAAATGGAAGGCATGGATTTTGTTGCCAAGTCGTCAACAATGTCGTTCTTAGCCAGCCACCAGGAGGCAATGCAAGAGAAGCCCACTGGAGACTTCTGTGATGGTCGTACTCCCTGTAGGGAGGCACTCTTGATGCTATGAAAGGTGCCAAGCAGAAGCCAACTAAAAACAGAAACTTAGCAGAATGGGGAAAATAAAACTTGCCTTTCACCACTCAATGGTACAGGGATGGTCAGCTGTGGCTCAGTTGCTAGCACAGTTGCCTCAGAGTTGTGGGTTCAAGTCCCACATAAGAACACAAGACGTAGGAGCAGGAGTAGGTCATTTGGCCCCTCGAGCCTGTTCTGCCATTCAATAAGATCATGGCTGATCTGATCTTGGCCTCAACTCCATTTCCCTGCCCGCTCCCCATAACCCTGGACTCCCTTATCGTTCAAAAATCTGTGTATCTCCACCTTAAATATATTCAATGACCCAGCCTCCACAGCTCTCCGCGGAAGAGAATTCCAAAGATTCACAACCCTCAGAAGAAATTCCTCCTCATTTCCGATTTAAAAGGGTGCCCCCTTATTCTGAAATTATGCCCCCTAATTCTCGATTTCCCCACGAGGGGAAACAGCCTCTCTGCATCTACCCTGTCAAGCCCCTTCAGAATCTTATATGTTTCAATAGGATCCCCTCTCATTCTTCTAAACTCCAATGAGTATAGGCCCAACCTTTCTTCATAAGACAACCCCTTCATCTCTGGAATCAACCTCGTGAACCTTCTCTGAACTGCCTCCAATGCAAGTATATCCTTCCTTAAATGAGACCAAAACTGTACGCAGTACTCCAGGTGTGATCTCACCAACGTCCTGTACAGTTGTAACAGGACTTCCCTACTTTTATACTCCATTCCCTTTGCAATAAAGGCCAACACTCCATTTGCCTTCCTAATTACTTGCTGTACCTGCATGCTAACTTTTTATGATTCATGTACAAGGACCCCCAGATCCCTCTGTACCTCAGCATTTTGTAATCTCTCCCCATTTAAATAATAATTTGCTTTTGTATTTTTCCTACCAAAGTGGATAACTTTGCATTTTCCCACATTAATCTCCATCTGCCAGATTTTTGCCCACTCATTTAGCCTATCTATATTCCTTTGGAGATTCTTTGTATCCTCCACACAATTTGCTTTCCCACCTATCTTCGTATCAGCAGCAAATTTAGCTACATCCAAGTAAATAGACTGTAAATAATTGAGGCCCCAGCACTGATCCCTGCAGCACCCCACTAGTTACAGTTTGCCAACCTGAAAATGACCCATTTATCCCGACTCTGTTTTCTGTTAGTTAGCCAATCCTCTATCCATACTAATATATTACCCCCAACCCAGTGAGCTCTTATCTTGTGTAGTAACCTTTTATGTGACACCTTATCGAATGCCCTCTGGAAATCCAAATAGACGACATCTACTGGTTCCCCTTTATCCACCCTGCTCGTTACATCCTCAAAGAACTCCAGCAAATTTGTCAAACATGATTTCCCTTTCATAAAACCATGCGGACTCTGCTTGACTATATTATGATTTTCTAAATGTCCTGCTATCACTTCCTTAATGATGGACTCTAGCATTTTCCCAATGACAGATGTTAAAAAGCAGGCAACTATCGACCAGTTAGCCTGTCTCCCTTTCTTAAATAGGAGCGTTACATTTGCGGTTTTCCAGTCCGCTGGGGTCTCTCCAGAATCCAAGGAATTTTGGTAGATTACAACCAATGCATCCACTATCTCTGCAGCCACCTCTTAAGACTCTAGGATGCAGGCCATCAGGTCCAGAGGGCTTGTCCACCTTTAGTCCCATTAGTTTGCCTAGTACTTTCTCTCTAGCGATCGTGATTGTTAAGTTTCCCCCCCCCCCCGCCCCCCCACACCCCTTTGAATATCCATTATTGGGATGCTTTTAGTGTCTTCTACCGTGAAGACCGATACAAAATATTTGTTCAAGGTCTCCGCCATTTCCCATTATTAATTCCCTAGACACATCCTCTAGGGGACCGCCATTTCCCGTTATTAATTCCCTAGACACATTCTGTAGGGGACCGCGTTTACTTTAGCTACTCTCTTCCTTTTTATATACTTGTAGAAGCTCTTACTGTCTGTTTTTATATTTCTTGCTAGCTTACTCTCAATCATTTTTTTTTTTAAGTCATCCTTTGCTGCTTTTTTAAAATTTCCCAATCCTCTGGCCTTTCAGTATTCTTCACAACATTGTATGCTTTCGTTTTCAATTTGATACCATCCTTTACTTCCTTAGCCACGGATGGTTCATCCTTCTCTTAGAGTCTTTCTTTCTCACTGGAATATATCTTTGCTGAGAGTTATTAAATTTCTCCTTAAATGTTTGCCACTGCTTTTCTACATCTTACCCTGTAATATATTTTCCCAGTCCACTTTAACCAAGTCTGCCTTCATACCTTTGTTTAAGTTCAGGACACTAGTTTAAGACTTTCTCACCCTCCAGGGACATGAGCACATAAAGCTAAGCTGACACTCCAGTGCAGTGCTGAGGGAGTGCTGCACTGTCGGAGGTGCCGTCTTTCGGATGAGACATTAAACCGAGGCCCCGTCTGCTCTCTCAGGTGGACGTAAAAGATCCCATGGCACTATTTCAAAGAAGAGCAGGGGAGTTATCCCCGGTGTCCTGGTCAATATTTAGCCTTCAACCAACATAAACAAATTATCTGGTCACTTATCACATTGCTGTTTGTGGGAGTTTGCGGTGTGCAAACTGGCTGCCGCGTTTCCCACATTACAACAGTGACTCTACTTCAAAAAGTACTTCATTGGCTGTAAAGCGCTTTGAGACGTCCAGTGGTCGTGAAAGGCGCTATATAAATGCAAGTCTTTCTTTAACACACTGCACAGAAGAACTGTCTCTAAGCAAGACCTCAAAGAACAGATAATTAAAATGCCCTTAAACAGGGATGGAAAAACTACAAAAACCTACTCAGGTGCCTGAGGCTTTGTACTTACTGTATAAAGTACCTCCACTGGTGTCACAGGGCTCGTCAATATTGTGCGAAGACATCGAAGGCATGCCTCTATAAATTTCAGATCTGGAAGGAGGAGACCTATTTCGGGGGGGGAAAAAAAAGTTATTCCATTAAATGATGTATCTCAAGCCAGCAACACTCTCCAATTAACTATTTGTTCCAAAAAGGTCAAAGGTAGCCCCTCTAGTACAATTACCAGAAGCTAATAAACATCTGATATTCAGTGTCTTCTACAGTCTAGTCACACATCAGGTACGTGTGCACCAGCAGCTTTCCAATAACTTAATTAAATGGCCATTCACCATGTTGTTCACCTGGGCAGTTTGACTTGAGACACATCACAGGCAAGCCTGAGCCTCATCATACTTTCACCAGATGCTGACACGTACACATACTTCCCAGCAGGGGTCATTGGACTGTGATCAAAAACAGAAATCCTGGCTGTTCACACCTCCAACCTAGCCTCGGATGCTGAAGCCAGTTGTAGCATCCCTTCACTAACCAAGCTAACAATAACCAACAGTACAGACCAGGGATCAAGCTTGGGATCATTCTGGTCTAGATGACACAGCACTATACCACGCCAGCCATTAGGACAGATTCACATCAAACAAACAGGCACGAAGCTCACTCAAAATGCACATGCCTTCAAAACAGCAGTACCTTGTAGTAATGCTGGAATTATGTGACAGTCTAACAAAGACTTGACATTATTTTCTGTGCCCATTGCGAGACTTCCTAATACTACTGCACATTCAGTTTTAAGTTCTACAGTTGAAGCCTCTTGCTGTAGTAGGTACAGTAATCTGCAAAACAAAAGGCAATTAATAAATATTTAAACTCAAACTGTTGAAGTCAAGAAATATACAGCCAATTTTCATTTCTAAAATATGCTTGAAAAGTTACTCAAGCAGATTACACCAACTGGCCAGGTATTAGCCTTTTTAGTTCCAAGAAGTGCAAATGTTAATATTTTCCTTTAGCCAAAATTAGTGACCAAGGTGTGTATTGAGCGCCTAGGTAAATCACAAAAGGACTGTTTTATATTTGCCCTGTAAGTTAACAAGTGACCATTGGTACAAAAACTGCAATTGTACTTAATTTGTGCATTAATTACTTAACTACTGAGGAACCTAAATAGTAAATGCACTTAATGTTCCATACCACACGATGCATTCTAAGGGAGTTTAAACACAAACTGAAAGAATGTAATATTTTATCATTCAAGCCATTTCACATTTGTGAAAGAATCCCAACAGTGCATATAACAACCTACATGCATTACACCAGAATGAAAACATCAATTTTCATTATCAACAGTCTATTCCTCTTAATTCAAAGTCACTAACTGCAAGTGATCTGTTAATTCAAATTTTAGCACTAAATTCCTACTTTGCTATGTTACTTAACTCAATATTTTGGAAAATTAATTTTTAGTGCAAAAACAACTGAATTATCAGGATGCTCTCAAAGTTCTATATTTTGGGGTTTTCTTTCCTGCACAAATTAATCGATGCTCATGCTAGGAAAAGGAACACTTTCTACTTTGGCCTCCCCCAGCGTCACATTTCAGAACAGGTAGAGTGAAGAATCCTCTATTCTACTCCAATTACATTCCTTAGCCCCTTAGGAAACATCTTGGATTGCATGGGGGTGAATTTATACATGTCCCACCCCAAACTTTGTCTTGAAGTGAGATTAGCAATCTATCCCAAATCATGGGCAATTTGAATACCAATGCAGACAAGGACTTTTTTCCCTCATCAGTCCAGGTTGTAGTGTTAAGTATTTGCTTATTCTAGTACTGGTGCATTTTACAATAATTTTCTGAACTATTTAGCTGAACAGCAGCAGATATGGACTTCCAGAAGGCATTCGATAAAGTCCCTCATAAGAGACTGTTAGCTAAAGTTGAAGCTCATGGAATTGAAGGCAAATTATTGACCTGGTTAGGAGATTGGGTGAGTGGCAGGAGACAGAGTAAAGATAATGGGCAGGTACTCTAATTGACAGGATGTGACTAGTGGCATCCCACAGGGATCTGTGTTGGGGCCCCAACTATTCACTGTATTCATTAACAACTTAGATGACAGGATAGAGAACCACAAATCCAAGTTTGCCAATGACACAAAGATAGGTGGTGTTGTAAGCAGCATAGATGGAAGCATAAAATTACAAAGAGATATTAACAGATTAAAAAATGGGCAAAACTGTGGCAAATGGATTTCAATATAGGCAAGTGCGCGGTCATCCCCGGGACCTAAAGAGGATAGCTCAGAGTATTTTCTCAATGGTGAAAAGCTAGAAACAGTGGAGGTCCAAACAGACTTCGGGGTCCATGTACATAGATCATTAAAATGTCATGGGCAGGTACAGAAAATAATCAAAAAAGCTAATGGAATGCTGACCTTTATATTGAGAGGACTAGAGTACAAGGGGGTAGAAGTTATGCTACAGCTATACAAAGCCCTGGTTAGACCACACCTGGAGTACTGTGAGCAGTTCTGGGCACCACACCTTAGGAAGGATATATTGGCCTTGGAGGGAGTGCAGCCAAGATTTACGAGAACGATACCTGGACTCCAAGCGTTAAATTACGAGGAGAGATTACATAAACTAGGGTTGTACTCATGGAATTTAGAAGGTTATGGGGTGATTTAATCAAAGTTCTCAAGATATTAAGGAGAACTGATAGGGGTTTTTTTTGTTTTTTTAAATTCATTCATGGGATGTGGGCTTCGCTGGCAAGGCCATCATTCATTACCCATTCCTAATTGCCCTTGGGAAGGTGATGGTGAGCGGCCTTCTTGAACCGCTGCAGTCCGTGAGGTGAAGGCACTCCCGCAGTGCCGTTAGGGAGTTTTTTTTTTCCAGGATTTTGACCCAGCAACGATGAAGGAACGGCGACATAATTCCAAGTCGGGGTGGTGTGTGACTTGGAGGGAAATTTGCAGGTGATGGTGTTCCCATGCGCCTGCCGCCCTTGTCCTTCTAGTTGGAAGAGGTCATGGGTTTGGGAGGTGCTGCCGAAGCAGCCTTGGCGAGTTGCTGCAGTGCATCTTGTAGGTGGTACACACTGCAGCCGTGGTACGCTGGTGGTGGAGGGAGTGAATGTTTAAGGTGGTGGATGGGGTGCCAATCAAGCGGGCTGCTTTGTCTTGGATGGTGTCGAGCTTCTTGAGTGTTGTTGGAGCTGCACTCATCCAGGCAAGCGGAGTGTATTCCATCACACTCCTGACTTGCGCCTTGTAGATGGTGGAAAGGCTTTGGGGAGTCAGGAGAGGAGACACTCGCCACAGAATACCCAGCCTCTGGCCTGCTCTTGTTGTCACAGTATTTATGTGGTTGGTCCAGTTAAGTTGCTGGTTGATGGTGACCCCACAGGATATTGATGGTGGGGGATTCGGCGATGGTAATGCCGTTGAATGTCAAGGGGTGGCGGTTAGACACTCGCTTGTTGGAGATGATCATTGCCTGGCACGTGTGGCGCAAATGTTACCTGCCACTTATCAGCCCAAGCCTGACTGTCGTCCAGGTCTTACTGCATGCGGGCATGAAGTGCTTAATTATCTGAGGAGTTGCAAATGGCACTGAACACTGCAGTCATCAGCGAACATCCCCCACTTCTAACCTTATGATGGAGGGAAGGTCATTGATGAAGCAGCTGAAGATGGTTGGGCCTAGGACACTGCCTTGAGGAACTCCTACAGCAATGTCCTGGGATGATTGTATAGGGGTAGATAGAGAGAAACAATTTCCGCTGGTTGGGGAATCTAGGACTAGGACAGAACCTAAAAGTTAGAGCAAGGCCTTTCAGGAGTGAAGTTAGGAAACACTTCTAAACGTAAAGTGTGGTAGAAATTTGGAAACGGCAGTTGATGCTGGGTCAATTGTTAATTTTAAATAGGAGATTGATAGATTTCTGTTAACCAAAAGGTATTAAGGGGTATGGGGCAACGGCAGGTATATGGAGTTAGGTCACAGATCAGCCATGATCTCACTGAATGGCAGAATAGACTCGAGGGGCTAAATTACCTACTTCTGTTCCCATGTCCCTAATATAGAAAAGGATTAAACTATTACAATACCTTGGTACTGCTCCCAGGACAATCAGATTAGCTTTTTGTTTGTTATTTCCAATTACAGCATTCTTCATGTCACTGTACAAAAAAGTTAAACAGACACAAAATGGTCATTAAAAACAAGTGGTTTGATATTTCAATACTTAATTTGAAAGTAAAAGGTTTTGTTTCCAGAACTTATGCTCCTGGGTATTCTATCTCCATTCCCACACTTTTAATAGAGCCAATTTTAAACTAATAGTCTGGCTGTGGGTCCTCTAGAACCCTAGGCACATAGAGCCAGCATCAGTCTTCTGTCTTCAATTTATTTTTGGCTAGCTGCTGCACCTGTTTCCAGGTGCCATCAGCTTCTAGGAGGTCCTTCTCTACAACGCTTGGCTAGGTTATTCTTGGCCATTTTTTAAAGGGACACTCCAGGTTAAGACTATCAAACAGCCTTGTGGAGTTCACTTTAAAATCCCAGCACATTTTATGTTTCAAGAAAGTAACTTATTCCTCTCTAGGTTGATAAGGCAAGTCAAACAAAATCAAGTTTCAGTCCAAATAGCTGGAACCAAGCACTATGCCTCTGCTTTTGAAGTGAGATTTGCATCCACCATTTGCAAGACTAACTCATGAACCACTTTCTGTGTTATTTATTATGACTGATCTTGAAATGATCATTTAATTGTGGTTCATGTTTCAGTACATTCCAATCACACAGCAGCATGTATGTCAAGAAAAAACTACCACAGTTATGGTTTTCAATTAAAGGTTTTGACTTTTCCTTCCGTACCCATTTCTATATATCCAGTTATATATAGGAAATAACCAAAGTACCTTTAATTGCCATAGTTGAGACCACCATATGTTTATTCATTCCCAGAATATAAAAGATGGGGGATAGACTTGTATATACAGGGTAATCATTAAATTCATTAACTGCAGTCTGTGTGACCGATTAGCTTATGCACAAGCGAGATGTAAAACGTTGTAGTTTGCAAATTTTATGAATGAATTTTACACAAGGACCCAGAAGAGATGGATTACATATCCTCATATATACAGTACTTACATAACACCTTGCAACACCTTCTGGGGGTCAGGATCAAAGAGCCGGTCAACATAATGACGACTGCTGGCTGTAACTTCCTAAAGAGAATGAAGTGCTTAGATTAATACGTGCACTGGCAGTGCTTTCATGAACAGATTTTTGCTGTAACTAGGCAATTTCAAGGTTAACCTCACGGCCAGTCTTAAATCTACTCCTCAAATCACGAGGTTGAGTCGTTCGCAAAATAAATGTGCCTGTAAAGAGCTCATGAGCAAGAAAAGCTGTAAAAATGTGCATAATTTTACAAATAAAATGATTGCTCTCTTCTAGACCAATGTCGTCCAATAGAAATTGCTGACTAGCCACAGGTGTGGTTGTGGTAACACTTTTCACCACATGCACTAATTTTAGTAGAAAACGCCTTACACACAATACAGGTAATGTTCTTCACCTGTATATTTACTTAAACATCTACCATCATTCAGTGCAAAACTCTGCAGCCTTTCACCAAAGTTTGGAATTCAGGCATGAATTTATCAGACACAGCACATCTTATTGGAGCTTCTAGGTTTTTGTCTAGTAGTTACTGGAGGTACTCTGACTTCATCAGAATCATTGCGGAGAATGTTGACTCGCATAACGAGAAGCGCCAGACTCATGACAAGCTCTCGAAAACATTATGCGGCTTTCCCTTTGCCATGCCGTGCCTTGTTGGAGCTTGCTTTCTTCTGCTGGCCTGCAGTGGTTACTACGATCAGTCGAGCTGAATACGATGATCACTCTCTTCTGTACAATGTTGCTGGTGTTTCCACGACGCCTGTTCACCAGTGTAACACACCATTTTAGCAGGTAACCAAGGAGGAAAAGCACACACGACAATCAAAATGCACTCTACCTTCAGTATTCCCATTTTGCCAAGAAACGCACAAAAAGATTACAAGTGCACATGTTCCTGGGACTAGGGACAGGGTCACTGGCAAGGCTTGGAAGCTAAGCAGAGCCAGGCCTGGTTAGTACCTGGAGGGGTGACCATCAGGGAAGACCAGGTGCAGAAGGTCACGGAAGGAGCCCCGAGGAGGGGCGGTTGGTGAGAAGGTCACGGAAGGAGCGGCTGGTGAGCAGGCCCGGGCGGTGGGCTGAAGATTGTCGGACAGGAGGAATGGTGGAAATGGAATGGCGGCGCGCACCGACACAGCGGCTTTGCTTCTCCCAGTCATGGGAGCTTGCAAGATCACATTTCGTTGTTCATGTACTTGTGCAATGACAATAAAGTTGAATTATTAATTATTAATTATACCATGCAAATACAAGTACTGAGACTCCATGCCCAACGATGGTGTCTATTACTCTTTATATTTACTAATCAAAAATACGATTAGCCACATCTGGATTCCCAATTTGCCACTTGTGGCTAAAGTACTGGACAACACTGTACTAGATTGTTAATTCTGCATTAGACAAAAACAATTAATACTGTCGAGACTGTCAAATATTAAATATATTTAACTTCTATTTTTCTTCAACTCAAAACTTCAATGGTACTTGTTATTGCAATATAGTACTTATATAATAATGCACTTGTATCATGTGATGCATACAAATGTCACTGATGTTGAAGACAATATTATATTTTAAGTGACCATATAATTTGGCAATTGCAATAAACATTATTAAAGTGGGTTTCTTACAGGTACTGTATCGATAGACTTATAACAGCATTAAAGATACATGATGCTATTCCGCTGACTATCAAATTTTTAAAAAGTAATGCACGAGCAACATCATAAAAGCTTCATTTCATTAGCATGGTCTCCAACAGGATTCCGATGCAGTTTCAACCTTTTTAAAATGTTGGGGGTTATATCAGTGTTGCAGAGACTAGGCTCCATAGACAGCAGTAAAAAGTCTGCAATTTTCTAAAGACACACCTTCCTATTTTTTTTTTTTTTAATGCACAGGAGTATCACTATTATGGTGGAAGAGAGTGTGTATTTGGATCAACTGGGCTAGTGACTCATTAAAAGTAGCAGTGAGCCCACCAGCTCACTTACTTTAATTTAATGGATGAACTACAGAATTTGTTCATCCTAGTTTGGCATAAAAATAAAACAAAAAAGGTGACTCAACCGTGGCTAACAAGGGAAATTAGGGATAGCATAAGATCCAAGGAGAGGACATACAAATTGGCCAGAAAAAGCAGTAAACTTGAGGATTGGGAACACTTTAGGATTCAACAAAGGAGGACAAAGGGATTAATTAAGGGGAAAATAGAATAGGAGAGTAAGCTTTCAGGGAACATAAAAACTGACTGTAAAAGCTTTTATAGATATGTGAAGAGAAAAAGATTGGTGAAGTCAAGCGTAGGTCCCTTGCAGTCAGAATCAGGGGAATTTATAATGGGGAACAAAGAAATGGCTGACCAATTAAATACATATTTTGGTTCTGTCTTCACAAAGGAAGACACAAATAACCTCCCAGAGATGTCAGGGAACATAGGGTCTGATGAAAGGGAGGAACTGAAAGAAATCAGTATTTGTAGGGAAATTGATGGGCTTGAAGGCCGATAAATCCCCAGGGCCTGATGATCCACATCCTAGGGTACTTAAGGAAGTGGCCCTAGAAATAGTAGATGCATTGCTGATCATCTTCCAACATTCGATGGACTCTGGATCAGTTCCCATGGATTGGAGGGTAGCTAATGCTACCCCACTATTCAAAAAAGGTGGTAGAGGGAAAACGGGGAATTACAGACCAGTAAGCCTGACATCGGTAGTGGGGATAATGCTGGAGTCCATTATAAAAGATGTAATAGCACAGCACTTGGAAAACAGTGAAAGGATCAGACAAAGTCAACATGGATTTACAAAAGGTAAATCGTGCTTGACTAATCTACTGGAATTTTTTGAGGATGTAACTGGTAAAATAGAGAAGGGAGAACCAGTGGAAGTGGTGTATTTGGACTTTCAGAAGGCTTTCGACAAGGTCCCACGTAAGAGATTAGCGTGTAAAGTTAAGGCACATGGGATTGGGGGCAAGGTATTGACTTGGATAGAGAACTGGTTGGCAGACAAAAAGCAAAGAGTTGGAATAAACGGGTCTTTTTCTGAGTGGCAGGCAGTGACTAGTGGGGTACCGCAGGGATCGGTCCTTGGACCCCAGCTATTCACAATATATATTAATGATCTAGACAAGGGAACTAGATGTAATATCTCCAAATTTGCAGATGACTCAAAGCTGGGTGGGCGTGTGTGCTGCGAGAAGGATGCCGAGAAACTCCAGGATGATTTGGACAGGTTGGGTGATTGGGCAGAAGCATGGCAGATGCAATATAACGCGGATAAATGTGAGGTTATCCACTTTGGTGGCAAAAACAGGAAGGCAGATTATTAGCTGAATGGCAATAGATTGGGAGAAGGGGAGATGCAACGAGACCTGGGTGTCCTTGTGCACAGTCGCTAAAGGTAAGTATGCAGGTGCAGCAGGCGGTTAAGAAGGCAAATGGTATGTTGGCCTTCGTAGCGAGAGCGTTTGAGTACAGGAACAAGGATGTCTTGCTGCAGTTGTACAGGGCCTTGGTGAGACCACACCTTGAGTATTGTGTGCAGTTTTGGTCGCCTTATCTGAGGAAGGATGTTCTTGCCGTGGAAGGAGTTCAGCGAAGATTCACCAGGCTGATACCTGGGATGGCAGGAATGACGTATGAGGAGAGATTGGGTCGATTGGGCTTATACTCGCTGGAGTTTAGAAGAATGAGAGGGGATCTCATTGAAACTTATAAAATTCTGACAGGACTGGACAGACTGGATGCAGGAAGGATGCTCCCGATGGTCGGGGAGTCCAGAACCAGGGGTCACAGTCAAAGGATAAGGGGTAAGCCATTTAGGACAGAAATTAGGAGGAATTTCTTCACCCAGAGAGTGGTGAACCTGTGGAATTCTCTACCACACAAGGCAGTAGAGACCAATTCATTAAATATATTCAAGAAGGAGTTGGATATATTTCTTAAGGCTAAAGGGATCAAGGGGTATGGGGAGAAAGCAGGGACCGGGTACTGAATTTGGATGATCAGCTATGATCACATTGAATGGCGGAGCAGGCTAGAGGGGCCGAATGGCCTACTCCTGCTCCTATCTTCTATGTTTCGTAGTCACAAATCCAACTATTATGAGGGAAGACTCAGGACCCAAGCCACAGTAGAACAGCATATTCACCTCTATAATACATTAATTTCTCCTGGCCTTACTTTTTTCAGTTTCTCCAACATAGAAAAATAGGAGGAGTATGCCATTTG
This sequence comes from Somniosus microcephalus, assembly GCF_052327205.1. NCBI lineage: Eukaryota > Metazoa > Chordata > Chondrichthyes > Squaliformes > Somniosidae > Somniosus > Somniosus microcephalus. Next base: position 208,778,787 of record NC_140990.1, on the reverse strand, counting down.
GCCCTTCGAGTCTGCTCCGCCATTCAATATGATCATGGCTGATCCTGCTCTCGCCCCATATCCCTTGATGCCTTTTGTGTCTAGAAATCTATCTATCTCCTTCTTAAATATATTCAGTGACTTGGCCTCCACAGCCTTCTGTGGTAGAGAATTCCACAGGTTCACCACCCTCAGTGAAGAAATTTCTCCTCATCTCAGTCCTAAATGTCCTGTGGCCCCTTGTTCTAGACCCCCCAGCCAGGGGAAACATCCTCCCTGCATCCAGTCTGTCTAGCCTGGTCAGAATTTTATACGTTTCAATGAGATTCCCTCGCATTATTCTAAACCTTAGTGAATACAGGCCTAGTCGACCCAATCTCTCCTTATACAACAGTCCTGCCATCCCAGGAATCAGTCTGGTGAACCTTCGCTGCACTCCCTCTATGGCATCTCCTAAAAAAAAATTTTAAAAAAATCACAGAAATTCTAATGACAAACACCCATGTTGTTCAGCACACTGTCAAATGACTCTTTCAATCAAAATTAGACATCTACAACTGCATATCCTCTTTCTACTACTGTTTTGTCGAGAATGGTGTATTAATACAGAGATACAACAATGGTGCGTCATAAAACCATGAAGAATCACCTGTTAAGTTTATTGCAGTCATATAAATTTGGCATCAGAGCAAGTTGAGAAAGCACTCTGTACTTCTAGTCCAAGGCTGAATTCAATCTGGATCAACTGACAGAAGTCTCTTCAAAAGGAGTTTGGCAATCCCAATTCAGATCAGTACAGGTGCACTATCCCTTATCCAAAACCCTTGGGAGCAGATGTTTTTCGGAATTCGGAATTTTTCGGATTTCAGAATAGTATTCAGAATCAGTATGTAACACACTAGCAGGGGTCTGGGCAGCACCCCGTAAGCAAACACATTAATATTTCTGCAGCGAACCTTATGAATATTCACACTGAGTGGGATAAATAAAGACTATAAATAGTATTACAGTTTATTTGTACAGTAATAATTTGGTAAATTAAATAGTGGGATAAATATAGACCATAAATACTCTAGTTACGCTCCACAAAAAAACTTTTGGTTTTCGGAAGTGCGGATAAGGGCTAGTCTACCTGTATAGATAAAAGTCCAAAACACAGGAATGCCCATAATGCTGCACCAACTATCACTGAACTGACGATCTCATTCAAAAGTCATTATAATGTCTGACTGATGTTGCTAGTTCAGAACCAATTACTGACAAATTAATAAATTAGAATGATTAGATACTGAAAAAAGCATCACTGCTGCAATAAGGAAAAAGGAACATGCACAGGAAGCTTTGCCCTCATCTGACTATTGCCATACTTGATCTGGAAATGTTAGATGAGGATTGCATAAAAAGATGGAAAATGTGTCATTCCAGGTAGACACGGCAGTTTGTTGACTACAAAATGTCAAAGAATCTATTAAAGAATTCTTGCTCTCGTCATTTATAACCAATGCATTACATGGTTGAAATCATTCAACGGGTTTATTTTAGGGTGTGTTTATGCTGCAATTTTAGCGTACTTGCAAAATTATTTCTGTTTGTGCAATGGAACGGTTGTAGCATAAGTCGGTAGTCCAGACCCAACCCAATGCCCGAGGGAAACGAGGAGAGACTTCCAGGAGGAGGCACTCTCACAACGCTTGGATTTTGACAGGTTTAAAATTCCCTCGGGGGGCGGCTCCCCGAAATTCTTGGCAATTTTAAAACATGTCTGCACTTAATTTAAATGTTCAGAAAGTAGCCCCTGCATTCTCTAAACATTTAAAGTTTAACTGCTGGGGAAGGACTAACTGCATGCACCAAGTCTTCTCCTAGGCAGGACAACTAAAATACAAGAGAGGTGTTTAAGGGCACCATTAGACAGCTATCCTTTAAATAGAAATACCTCAGTTCCTATCCTCTCCCCCTTCCCCCATTAACTCAACAAACATACAGAACAAAATGAACAGCCAGTGAGAAAAAGCAAACATAAAAATCACACTACATCCACAGATGCTGCCTGAACAGCTAAGTGTTTCTAGCATTTTGTTTTTATATCAGATTTCCAGCACCCCCAGTATTTTGCTTTTGATTTTGAGTGTTTAATTCCTGCCACTTCACTTCCAAGAATGCCCACCTTGAAGAGGTTCTGCTGTTCACATGACAGGATTTCCAGTTGTCACTTACATGGTTCGCCTTCATTACTTTCTTTTTCCCTTCTCGTGTTTGATCAGGTATCTACTAAAACTCCCTTTCACAGCCACATCTCTGGCTCAGACTTATTACACATGGATTCCAACTTAAATCCTACTTTTATGTTTCGGATCCACCCATGATTATAGGTATCTCCATGATCTGCAGCGTTTTTCGAACCGCTGCCTTTGCCGTTTCCCGAGACCCACGCGTAACACTCACTTTTTTGATAGCAGATGCGGGTAATGGTTCTGCTGTAACCAGTTACACCTCCTCTGGACTCGTCTTTTGTTTCTTTATTGTCCCCTTTTGCCTTGCACCATCATCCCTTTTGTCATTTAATCACTCCTGCCCTCCACCCCATCACATACCTTCCCCTCTGTTTTTTCCTTCCACACCCACCCCACCCTTTCCCCTGGCTCATTACTTGCTTATAAACTGTTAAATCTCTTGACTTCTTCCAGTTCTGTTGAAAGGCCATCAACCTGAAACTTTAACCGTTTCTCTCCACATATGCTGCCTGACCTGCTGAGTGAGCCCAGCATTATCTGTTTTATGGTGGAATTAAGCTACTGCATTCAGGTTTTAGAAGTTCTTTCAAAACTAAAGATGATAATTATCCACAATAAAAAAATTGAGTGGGAGGAGTCTGATGAGTTATACAAATGAGAAATGAAGACAAGAAAGAACGAAACAATAACAAAAAGTTTATATAGCGCCTTTCACAACCTCAGGACCTTCCAAAGCGTTTCACACTCAATGCGTCAGCCGTCGCTCAGTGGGTAGCACTCTCGCCTCGAAGTCAGAAGGTTGTGGGTTCAAGTCCCACTGCAGAGTCTTAAGCACAAAAATCTAGCCTGACACGAGTGCAGTGTCTTTTGGATGAGACATTAAACCAAGCCCCATCCGCTCGCAGGTGAACGTAAAAGATCCTATTTCGAAGAGGAGTTAACTCCAGTGTCGTGGCCAATATTTATCCCTCAATACATAACAAAAACAGATGATCTGGTCATTATCACGTTGCAGTTTGTGGGAGCTTGCAGTGTGTAAATCGGCTGCCGCATTTCCTACATCACAACAGTATTTCATTGGCTGTAAAGCACTTTGGTGCGTCCTGAAGCCGTGAAAGGCGCTATACAAATGCAGTCCTTTCTTTAATGAAGTACTTTTGAACAGTAATGTAGGGAAGTGTGGCAGCCAATTTGCACACAAGGTCTCACATACAGCAGTGAGATAAATGGTCAATTAAACTGTTTAGTTATATTTGTTAAGGGCACCTGGCCAAGTAAAAATCTAAAAGAATGCTTTAACAGCCCAATTAGAAAGTTCATAGAATTAGAATGAAATATAATTTAATAACTAATACCACTCAACTTATGAAAATGTTACTTTTGAAGATAGAGAGAATAATGGATACCTGTGGGTAATTGGGGTTAGATGATTTGGACTTGGGAGCAGAATCTTGAAATTTGTTGACAAAAAAGGTTTGGGAAACAACTGTAAGACTTCAGAAAAACAGATGTGTTACTGGGATGGGCAGACAAGTGATAGAAGCAATTTAAAGTGGATCAATGGGAGGCAATACGTTTTGGGAGGAAAAACAATAGGGGTATACAGTCAATGAAAAGACGCTTTTGGGTGTGGCTAAACAGAGCCCTGGGGCTCAAAAACAAATTTCCTGGAAGCGTGAGTGCAAAGAGTAAATAAGTAATGATAAATTTATACAAAACAGTGGTTCAGTCACAGTTAAGATTGCTGTGTGCGATTATGGGTGCCCCATTATAGAAAGGACATTAAGGCCAGTACAGCATATTGCACCAGGATGATGGCAGGGAAGGGAAACTATCGTTAAGAACAGACTTGAGAAGCAGAGGGTGAGGAGTTGATTTAAGAATTGAAGAGGCTTTTTTTTTTAAATTATGGCATGTTTGATAGTGAAAAGGGAAAGACAATTTCTTCTGGTTGAGGAGTTTGATGATGAATCAATTGAAAATGATCACCAAGAGAGTTGTCCAATATAAATCGCTGGCATGGCTACACCACTTTAACCACATGCACTAACGTTAGTAGAAAATATCATACACATAGTACAGGTAAATGTTCTTCACAATTGGCCACATGTGGCTAGTGGCTAATGTACTGGACAACACTGGGTTAGGGGAAATGTCTTCACACAGGATTGTTGGAGCATAGAATGCTTTGCCACAGGGAACAGTTGAGTCAGAGACCATTGCATCTTTTAACGGAAAACTGGATAAAGACTTAATGCAGAGTAAGATATGGGGAAAGAGTAGGCCAGTGGGAATAGTCTTGGATTGCACCAGTAAAAAAAGCAGACACAATTCTGTGCTGTAAACCAAAGAATCTCCCCAAGAGGTTTAGATGGCAACATTTAATGAGAAACAAGTGTCTTAAAGCATTGCTCAGACCCAGAGATAAGCAGTAATCAGTCTCTGGGTATCTACTCTTTGGGATACCAGAGATTTTGCTTTAACCAAGTGGGGGAGTGGAATGGGCAGTTGTGTGTTTTTCTCTTAAAAATCCCATTAGTGTTCATCACAGACATAGAATCATAGAATGATACAGCACAGAAGGCCACTTGGCCCATCGGGCCTGTGCCAGCTCTTTGAAAGAGCTATCCAATTAGTCCCACTCACCTGCCTTTTCCCCAGAGCCGTGCAAATTTTTGAGTGCACATCAACACCTGCGCACTTTATGCAATCAGTCCTTGAAGGTACTCACTAAATGATGTAACCACTCGAAGTTTCGTTGCAATCTGCAGCGGGGTTACCATAAAGGATCAGTACATTCTTCTGAAAAAACTGCAACATTTGGCCCAATTTTGGCCTCAAATAGCATTAAAATTATAAAAATAACAGAAAGGCTGAATCTAATCTGACTTAACAGTAAAACCTTCCTATAATGAATACTACATTGCCTGCAACTCCTGCTCCACCCGACTATGCTACGCCCTGCCAAAAAACAGTAATCAAGAACAAAAAGACAACATTTCAGCATCTGATGTTTTTATCTAAATACATAAGCAATAGCAATCAGGCATAAGCTTTATATCTATCTCAAATCTATAATGTATTAAACTATCAAAATTTCAATTCTCCTTCTTGTGAATATTTCTTCCCTTTTGCATGACAAATAACAGACACCAGTGGGTTTCATTTAAAATAACAGAAAATGCTGGAAAAACTCAGCAAGTCAGGCAACATCCGTGGAGAGTGTTTCTCTCTCACACCTGGCAGCTATCTTTTGCCCTGCCAGTACACTTTACACCTAATCACAGCCTATTACCATCTCGTCTAGCTTCTAATCTCTTTTATTTCTTTTGGTTCTTTTATTCTTTTGTCCGATCGCAGCCCTGCCTTCGATCTAGTTCCTTTTCTCTCCAGTTTTGAAGAAGGGTCAAACCCGAAACGTCAACTCAAATTTCTCTCCACGGATGTTGCCTGACTTGCTGAGTTTTTCCAGCATTTTCTGTTGTTATTTCGGATTTCCAACATCTGCAGTATTTTGCTATCGTACTAGTAGTGGGTTTCATTTGCTGTTTTCACATTAGTAAAAATTTTTGCCAGTGGTATTTTAAAATAAATGGATTAGCAGTGTTAAAATAACAGAAATTTATGCAAACATGTTAGCCAGTGTGCTAAAACAGAACAAATTAAACCCACTGGAGTTGTAATCATGCAATCCGATTCACAAACTACAAAAGCAAAGCTCAAAGTACCAGGTTACAAACATCTGAAGACTTACATTAAAGTCATTAACTCCATTAGGTTCTAGTGTTCCTTACATTTTCAGAGGAATTAAAATTCTCAGTGCAGTATTGAATAAAAAGCATGGAACGAGATAAAGCGATTCAGCCAATCAAGCACATTTCTTTCACAAACCAGTTCCATCGTAAACTACCCAACACACACAATCTCTGAAGGAAGGGTTCAAAGAGATTCGCCTACCCTCACAAGCAAAGCAAACCCGAACCCGCTTTCCTAAGCATAACCTCTTCATCGTCCCATGTCCCATAGCCTTTGATCATTTACACTTGTACTTAATCCTCATTATGAAATGTCAGCCATGGCTCAGTTGGAGGGGGCACCCTGGCCTCTGAGTTAGAAGGTTGTGGGTTCAAGTCCCGCTCCAGGGACTTGAGCACAAAATCTAGGCTGACACGCCAGTGCATAGAGGGAGTGCTGCACTGTTGGAGGTGCCATCTTTCGGAGGAGACGTTAACCCGAGGCCCCGTCTGCTCTCCCAGGTGGACGTAAAAGATCCCATGGCACTATTTCAAAGAGCAGGGGAGTACTCCCCAGTGTCCTAGACAATATTTATCCCTCAATCAACATCCCAAAACAGATTATCTGGTCAAATCTGTTTTTGGGAGCTAGTTGTGTGCAAATTGGCTGCCGCGTTTCCTACATTAAAACAGCGACTACACTTCAAAAGTACTTCACTGGCTGTAAAGCGCTTTGGGACATCCGGTGGTCATGAAAGGCGCTATATAAATGCAAGCCTTTCTTTCTTTAACTCAGTCCCATTCCTTGGCAAGTAGTCATTCAGCTTTTTTTTGGAGAGTTAATTTATACACCATTACTAGTTTTAGCTGGGAGTTTATTCCGTGATTGTTTACAGAATGGTATTACACCCCTCTTTCACATTATTGTAGGTTTAGCAGAAGGTAGCTTACAACAGACCATACATACATAATATACAAAATATCCTGTTTTATGCTTGTTATTCTGCTTTCCATTTTATTATAAATTAACAGCCATGCAAATGTTTGCTACACTCCTTTTCCACCCATTTACTTTCCATGTAACAGCACATTGGTCTCATGCAACAGTAATTTAATTAGCCCAGGAACCAATGCCATGTCATTTATCTATTTGAAGACATTATAGTGCCAGTTATTTTCCACTTACAGTAAACTACCAATACTAATTAGAAAGAAATGCATTGCTACGATACTTCCAATCACCATACTAGTGCCACTGAACAGTGGAATGATGTCCCTTACCCCTTCTAGTATTTATTCTCTCATTTGAGATCAGATCCATCATCCCAGCAGTATTGGGATCGAACTTCTCATTGTATTAAACAGCTGGGTTCAACCATGAAAAAGTCCAATGTTGGTGCAACTCAAGGAAATAATCATGTTGCCCCTCAGGTCATATTATGTAACAAATGAAAAAGGGCCATTTAATAAATCACAAGCTTGTCACACCTACTGAAAACCATCCCTCTATCTGAAGTATTCATAAAAATGAATTGACATGCGCCTACCAATAGTTGGTGCAACTTTCTACTTTTATTAATCTATTTTAGTGCCCCCTTTTCTTGCTTCCATTGTAACACTGAATTCCACTGTTCTGTAGTGTGAAAAGTCATGAAACTGCAGAATTAAGTGACAATGACCACCAAAGGACCAAAATACATAATCCAATTTCAAGTTATCAAACAGAACAAGCATTGTTTGCCCTAGTTCATTAAAATTTACAGTGCCCAATTACCATCAGCCAATGGAAAACTAAAATATGCAAATCTTAACTACTGTGAAATTCTAAGCAAGACTCCTCCCTAGAAGTATCAGGAATCTGTATTATGTAACTTGTCCCTTTTAGTCATACCAACAATTTTTTGAACAAAGGGTTTCATTTTGGTAAATCCTAGATCTGGTTTAGTAGCCATATGCCAACAGGACTACAAGCTCCAGTAAAATAAAAGGGTCACAAGATGAATACTACAGGTGTCCTAAACCCATTTGGGTGGAGGGGAAAAATCCTTAAAATGTGCGCTTGGAAGCAGTATGCTCCTTATTCTTTTATAAAAAACAGCAACTCGAGAATTAAACTAGAACCAGAAAATTGCAATCGATTAAACACAACTAATTTGCGCAACTAAGATGTAAAAAAAAAAATCAGGTTTTTAAGCATACTTTCTGGTGGAGAATTACAACATTGCATAGCAATATTTACTCTGCAAAAAATTCTATAAATCAATCATTCAAAGTCCAAAGCAGGCCCAATAATAGTCAGTATTCAGATGGCTTAACTTGTGTATCCTTTTGAAAGAGAAATGATACATGCCACAAATGAAGATAGCTGAGCAAGCAGATTGGAATCAGGTCCCTGAACTGTAATCAGCAATTTCATGCAGAACTTTGACTAAACAATGGCTAACTGGAAGATTATTTTGCAAATGGTATGCTTCTTCTTTCTTTCCTGCATACAACAATAAATGCCCTAATGTCTCAGCATTGCAATACATAATCACTGCTTCAGTAGGAAAAGATGTGAGCTCTAACAATGTTGATAAAACGATACCAAATTTCTCTCCATAAGCAAAATCAGAGTTATGCCATTTTAATCAATATTCTATTAGACAAAAGATTTTTTACTACAAAAGTTCAGTAATAAAAATACATCAACAAATGCTTTATTTCATATTGCCACATTGAAGGTTGCAGTGATCTTGAGGAAAAGTAGCAGCTAGTACTTTTTCTTTACAGTGAATATATTGTGGCATAAAGTAACTTTGCAACAAAGGTAGCCTTGGGGCAGAACATTTCAAAAGCAGTTGATATAATTGAACAACCAAATGTGGAAATAACTTAATCCTCTCCTATCTGTGCCTAGTGTTTCATATGGCAGTACCCTAGCACCAATATTGCAGAGTTTGAATATTGGGCTCAGATAAAGAGCTAGGGATCAACACAGACAAGGTATAATTTGCTTTTCTCAATAGAGAACTGGTTGGCAGATAGAAAGCAAAGAGTTGGAATAAACGGGTGGTTTTCCGAGTGGCAGGCAGTGACTAGTGGGGTACCGCAAGGATCGGTCCTAGGACCCCAGCTGTTCACAATATATATTAATGATCTGGACGAGGGAATTGGATGTAGTATCGCCAAATTTGCAGACGACACAAAGCTGGGTGGGAGGGTATGCTGGGAGGCGGATGTTGTGAAACTCCAGTACGATTTGGACAGGTTGGGTGATTGGGCAGAAACATGGCAAATGCACTATAATGTGGATAAATATGAGGTTATCCACTTTGGTGGCAAAAACAGGAAGGCAGATTATTTGAATGGCAATAGATTGGGAGAAGGGGAAGTGCAAAGAGACCTGGGTGTTCTTGTGCACCAGTCGCTGAAGGTAACCGCCTGCTGCACCTGCATGCTTAAGGCAAATGGTATGTTGGCCTTCGTAGCAAGAGGGTTCGAGTACAGGAACAAGGCTGTCTTGCTGCAGTTGTACAGGGCCTTGGTGAGACCGCACCTTGAGTATTGTGTGCAGTTTTGGTCGCCTTTTCTGAGGAAGGACGTTCTTGCCATGGAAGGGGTGCAGCGAAGATTCACCAGGCTAATACCTGGGATGGCAGGAATGACGTACGAGGAGAGATTGGGTCGATTGGGCTTGTACTCACTGGAGTTTAGAAGATTGAGAGGGGATCTCATTGAAACCTATAAAATTCTGTCAGGCCTGGACAGACTAGATGCAGGAAGGATGTTCCCGATGGCCGGGGAGTCCAGAACTAGGGGTCATAGTCGAAGGATAAGGGGTAAGCCATTTAGGACTGAGATGAGGAGGAATTTCTTCACCCAGAGAGTGGTGAACCTGTGGAATGCTCGACCACAGAAGGCAGTGGAGGCCAATTCATTAAATATATTCAAGAAGGAGTTGGATATATTTCTTAAGGCTAAAGGGATCAAGGGATATGGGGAGAAGGCAGGAACAGGGTACTGAATTTGAATGATCAGCCATGATCTCGTTGAATGGCGGAGCAGGCTCAAGGGGCCGAATGGCCTACTCCTGCTCCTATCTTCTATGTTTCTAATTGCTCACCTCATTTACTGAAGATGTTGATTCTTTGCCGGCACACATGTTCCACAACCACCACCTTCCCCAAATGGCCATTAATTATGAAAGAGCCTTGACATTGACCATTCAACCACAAAGGGTATCATAGCTAAGCCAGTGCGGAGGGGTAGGATTGTGTGCTGCCTTTCCGTTTCCTAAGGCCACGGACACTATTTAAAGCACACCGCCTGCTGCTGCCTAGCCCAGAAGGTCTAATCATTTTATGCCTAGTTTGTTAATAAACCTGGTTCAATCCCAAGCATGTGCTGAGTTAGCAGATTTCAACCAGAATAACCATGGGGGCCCCAGGGCTGGTGGAAAGTGGGAAGGCATCAGGCAAGTGTCTCTGTACCCAGCATCCCCAGCTGAAAACTGTGTCTCCGCGGACACTGAGTGAGGGCAGGTGTGGACTTGGCTGTGGTGTCTCCTGATTGAACAGTATGCTGACACTCACTGTTGAGCTCACACATGAAGAACAGCTACTTTAATAAGTTCCAGAGGACTGCTCATATTTCTGTAGAATCATCCTGCAGCATAAACTACCACTTTCAGAACAGTGGGAAAAAGATGTAGTTTTTCCAAACTTTTCCCCATTAAAAGCCAGACCACCACATTAACTGTGGAGTGAAGAGGTTGACAATTAACTGTATTCCTAACCAGATTAATTTCCATTATGCTACGTTTACAAAGCAAAGTTCAACATAAACCAAATCATTCAAAATTTGGACCAGATTAAGAAAAGTTCAACTTCATCAAATGAATGCTCAATTTTTCTGAATCCATTTAGAACATTTTTGGTTTTGCTACAAGAAAGCTGCCTCAGCTTTCAGAACTCCTACATTACAATAGTGACTACACGTCAAAAGTACTTCATTGGTTGTAAAGCGCTTTGAGACGTTCGGTGGTCATGAAAGGCGCTATAGAAATCCAAGTCTTTCTTTCTCTCTGCTGTACAATGGAGATACTATATATATATTTTATGTACTATATAACAGCCCAGGCTGAATCAGTCCCCAATCTAGCTGGGCAAGGACAGGCATCAGAAAATGGCCTGTTTGTGCTGTACATTGTGTAATTCTATGTTAAAAAAATTAAGTTAGGTCACAGGTAGAGTTTCAGAAACGCTGGGCTGGGAAAATTGGGGCCTACAGGATTCTAAAACAGGATGTAATCAAGCAATCCTAATATTTTACTGCGCAGCATGCAGATGCATCACACTGATAAAGAGTGCACTTTGCCACCAACAAACAATTGATAGGGTGATTTGCAGACAACAGTTTGACAATCCCCATATTGAAATATCAGTTGTTTGTTGGTGGCAAATTCAATTGTTTATTTTCTCCACAGAAGTCACTGGGATGTAGAATCATTTAAACAGCAGTCTATCACTATTATTATGTCACTAATGAAGGCCGGTGTCTCGGGCGGCCGGGTGTCTCGGGCGGCCGGGTGTCTCGGGCGGCCGGTGGCTCGGGCGACCGGTGGCTCGGGCGACCGGTAGATCAGGTACTGGAAATACCTCTCGATAAAGGTTGCAGAAACACCAGTATGTTTAAACTATAAAAGAATTGCATTTATATAGCACCTCTTACGACCTCAGGACATCCCACAGCACTTTACAGCCAATGATGTACTTTTGAAGTGTAGTCACTGTTGTAATATAGTAAACGGGGCAGCTAATTTGCACACAAGGTCACGCAAACAGCAATGTGATAATGACCAGATAATCTGTTTTAGGTGTCGGCTAAGGGATAAATTTTTTTATAAAGGGATAAATATTGGCCAGGACAACGGTGAGAATTCCCTAGCTCTTTGAATAGTGCTGTGGGAGGGCAGACCTAAAATGTCTTATCCGAAAGACAACAACTCCAACAGCGCAGCACTCCCTCAGTACTGCACTGGAGTGTCAGACATAGAAACATAGAAGATAGGAGGAGTAGGCCATTCGGCCCCTCAAGCCTGCTCCGCCATTCAATGAGATCATGGCTGATCATCCAAACCCTGTCCCTGCCTTCTCCCCATATCCCTTGATCGCTTTAGCCTTAAGAAATATATCTAACTCCTTCTTGAATATATTTAATGAATTGGCCTCAATTGCCTCCTGTGGTAGAGAATTCCACAGGTTCACCACTCTCTGGGTGAAGAAATTCCTCCTCATTTCTGTCCTAAATGGCTTACCCCTTATCTTTAGACTGTGACCCCTGGTTCTGGACTCCCCCGCCATCGGGAACATCCTTCCTGCATCTAGTCTGTTTAGTCCTGTTAGAATTTTATAAAAGTTTCAATGAGATCCCCTCTCATTCTTCTAAACTCCAGCGAGTATAAGCCCAATCGACCCAATCTCTCCTCATACATCATTCCTGCCATCCCAGGTATCAGTCTGGTGAATCTTCGCTGCACTCCCTCCATGGCAAGAACATCCTTCCTCAGATAAGGCGACCAAAACTGCACACAATACTCAAGATGTGGTCTCACCAAGGCCCTGTACAACTGCAGCAAGACATCCTTGTTCCTGTGCTCGAACCCTCTCGCTACGAAGGCCAACATACCATTTGCCTTCTTAACCGCCTGCTGCACCTGCATGCTTACCTTCAGTGACTGGTGCACAAGGACACCCAGGTCTCGTTGCACTTCCCCTTCTCCCAATCTATTGCCGTTCAGATAATAATCTGCCTTCCTGTTTTTGCCACCAAAGTGGATAACCTCACATTTATCCACATTATACTGCATCTGCCATGCTTCTTCCCAATCACCCAACCTGTCCAAATCATACTGGAGTTTCTCGGCATCCTCCTCACAGCACACACGCCCACCCAGTTTTGTGTCGTCTGCAAACTTGGAGATATTACATCTAGTTTCCTCGTCTAGATCATTAATATATATTGTGAATAGCTGGGGTCCTAGGACCGATCCTTGTGGTACCCCACTAGTCACTGCCTGCCACTCGGAAAAAGACCCGTTTATTCCAACTCTTTGCTTTCTGTCTGCCAACCAGTTCTCTATCCAAGTCAATACCTTGCCCCCAATCCCGTGTGCTTTAACTTTACACGCTAATCTCTTATGTGGGACCTTATCGAAAGCCTTCTGAAAGTCCAAATACACCACATCCACTGGTTCTCCCTTATCTATTCTACCAGTTACATCCTCAAAAAATTCCAGTAGATTAGTCAAGCACGATTTACCTTTTGCAAATCCATGTTGACTTTGTCCGATCCTGTCAGCCTAGATTTTGTGTTCAAGTCTCTGGAGTGGTACTTGAACCCACAACCTTCTGACTCAGCCGAGGAGCGCTACCCACTGAGCCACGGTTGACACTTTAATTCTTAATACTATGATCTGGACTCTCAATAATTAGCTCTGTTCCTATATAAATTTAGTTCCAAACTTCACCTCAGTCTATGTTGTGCAGTATACTTCTACAGGTCGGTTGAGTTTTTTTCGACAGGTAACGAAGACCTTAAATGTGTTGAAGGAAGCTAGAAAACACTTCCCGTTTAAATGATTTAATAAATACATACTTACACAGTGAAAACGATGCTGTGAAACAAATTATATGGTTTGCCGGTTAAACTATTTCTACACCATCGGTTATTTACTGGTTTCTGAACTAAAGGAATTGCGATTCCTTTACGATTTAAAGGGGCGGCTGCTGTAGAATAGCGAGTGTGAACATGGATACAGAATGAGTAAATAGGTTCTCTCTGTCCGGACGAATCCAATTATAAAAAAGGGACACATACAGAAAAATATATTTTTTTAAATATGCCACAATGTCAAGGGTTACATGTGATTAAACAAGATTTGCATCCATGCAGTTCGTTTATTAAACGGTCAGTGAAATATAGGGATTCCGGCCTAGCCTGGCCGGTACTTCAAGAAGGCGGAGGTTTACTGTAACTAGCATGAGGCCCAAGCCGGGAGCTGCAGCATGACGAGATTGCCAGAGAGACTAGTGTTCAACACACAACAGCTAAGCTGGGCCGGGCCGCGGAAACACCGCCCGCCTCCTGCTGCTGCCTCACAGCAGACATGTCGGCCCTTCGCTCAGGGCCCCTGAAGAGGCGGAGTGGGAGGAGGGCAAGTCAGGGCGGGCGGGCGATATACTCACCGAGAGCACGCTCATCCGGATCGGGGCCTCCAGCAGACACGCCATCTTCAGCCGCAGAGCCGCCCGAGCCCACTGGCCGGGCCCGGCACCGCACTTTCCACACCGCGCAAACCACACCCGCACAATAAACCGCGCGGCCTTCACATGGCAGACTTTGCACCGCGCCCCCCCGCCCGCCGGTTTATTGGTTTTGTTTTGTGTTTTATTTATTTTTTTAAACACTCTCGCACCAAATTTATCGAAAGTGAGGCTTTGAATTATTGATATTTACCTTATCCATTAGCAGCAGATTCGGATAAACTGCAAATTATTGCTTGGAGATTTTTTTTGTCCAATTATACAGTTTTGCGGTAATATACATCTATTTGCGGTGGTTTGCGGACCGGTTTTTGTTTAGTTATTGTCTCTCCGCTCTTTCTTTGCTCTGGCTGAAAGTGTTGAATGTTGCGGCGCGCCTTGCACTGAGTTTACTTGAATGGGGCGGGGTGGAGCGGCGCATGCGCCATGCAAGGGCGGGGGGGGCGACGCATGCGTTGTGGCGTGGTGCCGGACTGGCGGTTGGGTCTGGTGGCTGCCGCACTCGGCGCGTCGGGTTCGGGTTCGGGTCCGGGTCGAGCGGAGCTCCCAGCAGCCGGCGGCACACCGAGTACCAGCAGGTAAGAAGCGGCAGATTGAAGCTCCAGCTGCGGGTGGGCGTCGGCACAGTTACTATGGCCTCGGGCCTGGCTGAGGATGAGCCGCCTCCTTCAGTTCCGGCAGCCCGACATTATCCGGGACCGAAGAGGCGCCTTAACCCCCCCAGTAATGAATGGCCCGGGAGGGAGGGACGAGGAGGAGAAGCAGCGCATGTGTGGGCACAGGCTTCGTGCTGATGTTCCTAGTAGTCAAATAGCCTACCTCTAGGCTCACACGTGATGAATGATGGCCACCAGTGATTTATTGAGTAAAAGGTCGCACAAAGGCTCAACACCCTCAGGAGTGGAGGACATTTTTTTTAAATCATTTAAAAGAGCTGCTGTGTTTTTAGATATAGTATTAAGTAGCTATTTATTTAGTTATATATGTCTCGGTGAACACTCCTTGCAACTCTCACTGTTAACATCTCCCTGATTTTAACAGCCCTGAAAATAAATACACACCACCTTTTGTTTAACTTTGTCATTTGTCTCACTGGTTCTGATCATAAATCTGAGTTGTAACATTCCCCTGTTAGCAGCCCTGGATGTACAAGTACCACCACCTGGTTGTGGTGTGTCTGTGCTATTGGTAGTGACAGATGCTTTAGTAAAGTTGCTCTGGAGACTGAACTGTAGTGATTTTATTTTTAAGTGAAATGTCTGTTTATAAATGACTAGAATTGTTTCCAGTGATGTTTTGACAGGTTCAAAAATTTATACTAACTTGCTGCATTTTGTGTTTATTTTTGTTTGGAAAGTCAGGAAAGAGAAAGTTATCCCATCCTGTTTGCTCTAATAAGCTAGACCATTGGATCAAACCCGTCACGCACAATTTTACATCCTGTGCCTAGAATTTTTTCCATTTATATTCTCCACTTGTAACTTTGAATAATTCTTAACAAATGTTTTCTAACTTTTAAAAATCCGGCTCGCGATGATTCATCCAGCATGTTGCAGAGCCAGACACACGAGATAGGTGCTGCTCTGATCTCTTCTTTCTACTGTTAGCTGATCTCTGCTAGGTTGTGTGCTGCAATTGGCTTAAGTTCCTCTGGATTAGGGAGAAGATCATTGGGCAGGTACCTGCTCCTGATTGCCATTAAGTTACCCCTGTTGGAAGTGTGCATGCATGGATGCCAAGCAAGAACAATCAGGCTTAGTTGTGAACCCACCATGGTCAAATCGCTTGCTCACATTCACTTTTAAGGCTCACATGAATAATTGCTATTTGGGCATGGTACTGGAGAGCGATAGCCCCCAATGAATTGTTTCCAACAATGCTTTTAGTAGGGGAGGGATAAGGTTTTCAGTAACTTTTTAAAAAGTTGAAAGGGCAGCTATATTTGTTTATTTTGACAATACTTCAATTTTTAGAATTGGATAATCAGTCAATTAAGTCCAAGGCTGGCTTAATTCAAATGATGGAGTCAGTGAATCTATTATAAGGTCCTTGCTACAGATGACCAGGAATGAAAATTGCAGTTTGCTCAACCCACCCATGTTCAAATAGCAGACTTGGTGAGGTAGCAGGAGTTCTACTGCACTTGAAATTAATAATTTCATTATCACTTTTTTGGACACAAGCATAAGATCTTTGTGCGTACTTCCTAGAAGGTTAGTTGGGTAAAATTCTAGTTTTTCTTCCTTGCACCTTTTTACAGCTACTGCAATGATTGTTTCAGGTTTGTGAGTTGGCTATCCCAATTGGACAGCTTCCCTTATGATGATTCCCTGTTGTTGGTCAGCCACGCTTAGTCTGTGACTAGCTACACAAAATGGAGCCCTGTTTGAATACTGTAACTGTCTTTCTGAAGTATGACTATCAAACTTATATACAAGTATGGATTAACTAATTCAGTAGAGATGCTGGTATGTTATCTACCTGGATTTAAAATCTAAAGACTAGATCTAAATCTAAAATACATATAATTGGAGTAATAGATCTAAAGTAACTAATATGTTACCATTTAGAGATGCAGTTTGAGTATTATTTGCGATAGCAAAATACTGCAGATGCTGGAAATCCGAAATAACAACAGAAAATGCTGAAAAAACTCAGCGGGCCAGGCAACATCTGTGGAGAGAAATTAGAGTCGACGTTTCGGGTCGAAACCCTTTTTCAAAACTGGAAAGGAAATGAAATAGATCGAAAGGCAGGGCTGCGATAGAACAAAAGAAGTGAAGAGACATTAAGAGGTATTCAAAACGAGACGAGATGGTGAGAGGACAGTGGAGAGACAAAAGACGGCTCAGATTAGGTGTGAAATGAACCAGACAATTTCATTCACTTTGCCTCCAATTTCCACCCTTCCCTCACCTTCACATGGTCCATCTCTGACTCTTCCCTTCCCTTCCTCGACTTCTCCGTCTCCATCTCTGGGGATAGGTTATTGACCAATATTCACTACAAGCCCACTGACTCCCACAGCTACCTGGACTACACTTCCTCCCACCCCGCCTCCTGTAAGGACTCTATTCCATTCTCCCAGTTTCTCCGTCCCCGCCACATCTGCTCCGACAATGCCACCTTCTACACCAGTGCTTCCGACATGTCTTCCTTTTTCCTCAACCGAGGATTCCCCTCGACCGTGGTTGACACGGCCCTCGACCGTGTCCGTTCTATCTCCCACACTTCTGCCCCTCCCTCCCGGAACCACGATAGGGTTCCCCTTGTCCTCACCTTTCACCCCACCAGCCTCCACATTCAACAGATCATCCTCCGCTATTTCCGCTACCTCCAAAGTGATCCCACCACCAAACGTATCTCCCCCTCCCCTCCCCTTTCAGCATTCCTTAGGGACCGCTCCCACCGAGACACCCTAGTCCACTCCTCTATCACCCCCAGCACCCCTTCCCCTTCGCCTGGCACCTTCCCGTGCAAGTGCAGGAGATGTAACACATGCCCTTATACTTCCCACTGTCCAGGGCCCCAAACACCCCTTCCAGGTGAAACAGCAATTTACTTGTACTACTTGCAATCTAGTATACTGTGTTCACTGCTCACGATGCGGTCTCCTCTACATTGGGGAGACCAAACACAGATTGGGTGACCGCTTTGCGGAACACCTCCATTCAGTCCGTAAGGGTGACCCCGAGCTTCCGGTCGCCTGTCATTTTAATTCACCGCCCCATTCCCACTCGGACCTCACCGTCCTTGGCCTCTTGCATTGTTCCACAGAAGCTCAACGTAAGCTCGAGGAACAGCACCTCATCTTCCGATTAGACACTTTGCAGCCTTCCGGACTCAATATCGAGTTCAACAATTTCAGATCATAACCTCGGCCCCTATTACATTTTTACTTATATTTTTTATCCACCCCTTTGTTTTGGTTTTCCCTCCCCACCCCCCTTTTTTTTCTCTCTCCCACATGGCAGCTGTCTCTCATTCTGCCAGAACATTTCACACCTAATCTGAGCCGTCTTTTGTCTCCACTAGTCCTATCACCATCTCGTCTGGTTTTGAATACCTCTTAATGTCTCTTCACTTCTTTTGTTCTATCGCAGCCCTGCCTTTCGATCTATTTCATTTCCTTTCCAGTTTTGAAAAAGGGTTAGACCCGAAACGTCGACTCTAATTTCTCTCCACGGATGTTGCCTGGCCTGCTGCGTTTTTCCAGCATTTTCTGTTGTTACTGAGTATTATTTAGATCGTTTTCTATGCTTTGAAATATGGTTCACTGAACAGGAATTTTCAAAACTCACACCACCCCCCCTTGCTAAATTTACAGAACTATAAATGGTATTTTATTCCTGGTTTTCAGGATTGATTTGCTAGCATTTGACTTCATTAATACATGATTGTGTTATTCTATACAACATGTAATTGAGGGCTTTAACTGCATGTCTTCTAATTGTTTATGATCTGGAGGACTAGGTATGTATAGCTGTTTTTTAATTCTGGTTAGTTATTAAGCTATTAGTGAAGATTGAGTTAGTTATACTTTGTTTTAATAGCTTGATTCAGAATCCAGGCCTGATAGAGCACTAACAGTTGTACATATTTCACTGTCTGAATTTAAGCAGTCATATCTTAACAGCCAATTCCATTTTTAAATAGTCTTTTAAGATTCAATTTCTAACTGCATATTGTTTTTGAGTCTCTTAATTAACTATTTATTCAACAGCCTGCAAGAAAAGACTTAAAGCTGTATTTTTATATATATCTATATATTCCTGTAAGTTTAACTTCAGTAATTAATGAATATTGCCCTTTCTTTAATTTCAGAGTCTATGGTAGTTTAATTGGGTCAGTACACTGAGACATGAGCCTGCTTAAATAGGGCCCAGGAAGGGAGATTGCTCATAAAGACACCCAGCTCATTGGAACTTGTAGTGCAAGCTGTTGCACACTGTTACAATGAAGGTAGCAGTAGAAGGTTGCTGCCATGGTGAACTGGACAAAATCTATGAGAGTATTCAGTTTTTGGAGAAAAAGGACAATGTTAAGGTGGACCTCTTGTTGTGCTGTGGAGATTTTCAAGCAGTCAGGAATGAAGCTGACATGAATTGCATGGCTGTCCCCATTAAATACAGACATATGCAAACTTTCTACAAGTAAGTAGGTGTTCAAGGTCATTCTTTATATCACAACTTCTGTTTCTTTGTCCTATTCTAAACTAAACTCTCATTAATTGTTTATAAATTAAGATTGAGTCCCACCTTTTAAGCTGCTGTGTTCCAATGCTTGCTGTCGTGAGCATTTGCATTAATTTCTGTTTGTAATGTAAAACTTTTTAACATTTCCATCTAGAGTTTTTATACCTGATGAAAAATATACCGAACCAGCTACATTTTATAAACTTTAGTTTAATAACTCTTTGTTGTATAAAATGTACTGTTTGTAAAGTTAAACTGTTTGTTGCATTGTTAAATGTAGATATTACTCTGGAGAAAAGAAAGCCTCGGTTCTCACCATCTTCATAGGAGGCAATCATGAAGCCTCCAATCACTTACAGGAGTTACCATACGGAGGATGGGTGGCACCAAACATTTACTACCTAGGTATTAAACTATTGAAGTATTTATACAGTATATCAATGTATCTTGCAACAAATCTAGGCTTCAAGCCCAATGTTTCATCTGATATTACAATTAATTGTTTCCTAATTTTGGCTAAGATATGATGATCACATATTGTACTTTCTTTGGAAAGATGGAAGCAAATTTATTTTTAAGGATCGGTAAATCACACAGTAGAGTTATGTCCTCGACTTTAAATTGTCTAATTTTGTTTAAAAACTCGTTCATGCTGAAATCTTTGTAGTCTCTCAAATAACGTTCCTTTTGAAATTGTTAAAAATGTGCATTTATAAATAAAAGCAGGTTTAAAATTGCTGTAAAATGTTAGCTGACAATTCTAGGTGATGTACTACAAGTATTGTGCAGGAGGTGGGAGGGTTAGGAAGAATAACAACATGGTTTGCATCATCTAAGATTTGACAACAAGCAATGCAGAGCCAATGTGAATAGGCACTTTACAGCCTTCCGGACTCGACATGGAGTTCAACAATTTCCGATAATAATCCCTGCCCCTATTTTTCATGCTGTGTGAATTTTGCCATTCCCATTTGCAACATTTTATCTTTCAAATCAATCAATCAAATCAAATCAACTTTTATTGTCATTGTTAGTGCACAAGTGCAGTACAACGAAATGTAGGCTTGCGGCTCCCGAGAGTGTACACTTTGGATTAGGACACTTAAACATTTCAACATACATTTTTGTACATATATATTAGCATAAATATGACCATAATAAAGTGCATCGGCAGATGTGCAGGCTTTAGTGTTTATTTGTGGAGTTCAGTAGGATGACAGCCCTGGGAAAGAAGCTGTTCCTAAATCTGGTCGTACGGGTGCGAATGCATCTGTAGCGTCTTCCAGATGGTAGGAGGGCGAACAGACTATGGCTGGGGTGGGTACAAAAGTACAGTATGTTCTTTCAATTCCTTCCTCTCCTCCTAATCCCAGACCTGAAACGTTAACTCTGTTTCTCTCGCCACAGATGCTGCCTGGCCTGCTGAGTATTTCCAGCATTTTCTGTTGTTATTTCAGATTTCCAACATCCGCAGTATTTTGCTATTCTAGTCTCTCTTGCTTTATATTTTTTAATTGTTCTGCTGAAAAAGACAAGGAATTTGAATGACAACTCGGCAATGATTTGAGACAACTGGCTGATATTTATTTTTCTTGTAACAACAAGGTGTGAATAATAAAGGTTGTGGTGGGATGCTGCAACTTTAACATCTTCACCTTTTAAGCTGTGCCTGCAAATGTAGCGAATGTATGTAAATGTGCTTCTCAGAAAGAGTAACAGATTTGTTACTTGTTTCTAGGGTATGCTGGCGTGGTGAAATACCGTGGTGTGCGTATAGGAGGACTCTCTGGTATTTTTAAACCACACGACTACAGAAAAGGTAAATTGATGTAACTTGCTAAAACACAGTTTCCCAAACAGTGAATCCAACTAAAAGTTGCCATGAGCCCATAATTTTTGTCCAAAACAAAATGTATGAAGGCTTAAGTGCAGAAAGCTATTTTGTACTGAATAATAGATTTTAAAAATAATGCTTTTTTTTAATCATCTTTATAAATTTGTTGGGAGCATTATTCCAATCAATGAAACCAAGTTTAATATAAAATTGATATGAGTCATATATAGTGTTACAGATTAATGTTGGGCAAAGAACCAGTGATGATCACATAGCTCCACTTCTGAAGTTCTTCGAAATGCATCTCCTACTTTTTTTCAATGTGATAGGCAGCATATCAGGTTTTGTGGAGTATAATAAAGGAAACTTTCTAATATTACAAAAATATTAATTTCTATTACATTAAAGCTCTATCATGTGTGATTTCTATGGTTTCCAGGTCATTTTGAGTATCCACCATATAATGGGCAGACAATACGGAGTGCATATCATGTCAGAAATATTGAAGTCTTCAAACTGAAGCAGGTTAGAAGAATTAATGCTGTGCACGTCATTTTTATTACCATGTATTTTGCTAATTTGATCTGTTATTCTGTTACAATATTTATTCACTTATTCCTAGTTTTTAACATTTTAGTTTTCTGTATCTAACTTGTTTTACACCAAACTAAGTGCAACCATTTCCTGTAATATCCTTAAGTTAGTATAGGAATGTTCTTGTTTGTTAGATGTGGTACAATTGTAATACAGAACAGGAAAAACTTGAAAAGGTAAGTCTGCATTTGCCTGACTTATTTCTCCTGATTACAGGGCTTTTTAATTTCAGCAAGAAATGTGTCTGGAATTTATCTTGGGTCTGTCTGGACTTGTATGTCTGCTCCCAAGCTTTCATCAGTGCCGCCTTTGGCTAGCTGCTGTGAAGTGAGGTACCAACTAAGCAGAAGATCCCTCTCCAATTTACCTTCCTGCCCAGAATAGAATCAGGGGTCGAACCTGCAACCTTCTCGCTTAGTGCCCGAAAGACATTGCCGATTAAGTAATTGCCCAAAGTAACTGGTGTTCTTTGTGTTAATCGAGGCCAGGAACAAGTTCAAGTGTAAAGAGTAAATTATTTTATCATATTTTCTAGGTCGTCCCATTCTCCAGTTAATTGATAGCTGGGTGAATTGACCATGGGCCTCTACTGATGCTGTTTAGTAAGCCACTACTAGCAGGAGGTCTAGAACAGCCAAGGTGCCTTGACTGACCAGTTTATCTTTATTTCGGTATGATGGGAAGGTTCCTCCATTTCTGCGGAAGAAGTGTCCCACCTCAACACGAGAAGTCACCTGATGATCTGGTTCAGATTGTGAATTGGACAAGTGAGGAATCACAAGCATAAACTTGCCTCTAAATCAGGGGTGTCCAACCTTTGGAGCAGAGGGCAAGATTCTTGTTGCCATAATCAGTGAGTGAGTTGCATAGGAGTACACCAAACTGCAAGCTTCCCATTCATAAGAAATGCAAGCAATATAATATGTGATCTAAAGAGAGTAATAAACCATGGGCCATCCTTAGTAAGTTCTCTATTTCTAACATGTCTGTATTGCACACCAGCATGTAAAGAAGAAATGAACCACAGGCCTGCTGGAAGGAGCTCATGGGCTGCGTTTTTCCTTAGTTTTGGACCCCGCCGTTATAAATAGCATGGAAGACCTTCACAAAAAAAAATGTGCCAAACAAACCTATTTGTTTAACTGCAGTGCTGAAACTGGGTTGACAGTTACTAGTCTATTTAAATAAAATAAGAAAAAGCTATCCATCTAACCCAAACACTTTGTAGTCAATAGTTTGCTTTTAAGTACTTTTCTCATTATCGCTCCTCTATTTATTTGTAGTTAAAACAACACATGGACATCTTCCTGTCGCATGACTGGCCGCGAGGTATCTATCACTATGGTAACAAAAAACAGCTTCTTAAGATGAAGGCTTTTTTCCGCCCAGAGGTGGAGGCTAATACCTTGGGGAGTCCCGCAGCTACAGAGCTCCTGCAGCACCTCAAACCTTCCTATTGGTTTGCAGCACATCTGCACGTGAAGTTTGCAGCTTTAATGCAGCATCCGGTAAGAGATGAGCGAGGAAAAGTGCAGACTCTGTCCTCACTTTGTATTTTACTTGCACGTTACAGAAATGAATGATATTTGTTGTTTGGGGTGTGAAACTGGAGAAGCGAGACTGCAGTTGGTGAAAAGTAAACGTGCCTGCTAACAGCTGTCTCTTCATTATCACATTGATTCATCGTGAAAACTAGGAAATTTAGTGTTTTATTTAGGATTTTGCTTTGATTCTCAGTGTGGAGGGAGTTTTGTAATTAATGTTTGCGCAGAATCTCCAGTAGAAGCAAAAATCTGGCGTTTACCAGTATGGCATAAACCGGTTTATTTTCTAGGGCTAATAGAAATAGATTAGCAATGGAGAGGAGCAAGGAACAATCTAAAGTGGAACTTCTAAACTGGAATAGGGCTAACTTCAGTGGGATGCGAAAGGATCTAGCCAGGGTAAAATGAAACCCAAGACTGACAGGAAAAACTAACGGAACAATGGGTGATCTTTAAGGAGATGTTCCAACTTCAGGCTAGGTACATTCCAACAAGAGGGAAGGGCTTCTTTGATGACGAGGGAGATGGAGAAGATGATGAAACCAAAAAAGAGGCTGTATGATGCATGTCAGGTGAATTCTTCAAGGGAGAACCAGACCAAATACAATAAGTTGAGAGGATGTGAAGATGAAAATAAGATTGGCAAAGAGAGAATATGAGAGTAGAATGGCGGTTAACATAAAAGGGAACCCAAAAATCTTCTACCGGCATGTAAACAGTAAGCAGGTAGTAAGAGGCGGGGTGAGGCCTAAGGTGATATATGCTTAGAGGCGCAGGGCAAGGCTAGAATACTCTGAGTACTTTGTATCGGTGTTTACTAAGGAGGTGGATGCTGACAAAATATCGGTAGAAGTGGAAAAGGTAGAAGCAGTGAAAGGGGTAAAAATTGATAGACAGGATGTACTAGAAAGGCTGGGTATGCTTAGAGTGGACAAGTTGCCTGGTCCAGATGGCTTTCATCCCAGGTTGCTAAGGGAATTGGGGGAGGAGATAGCGGAAGGGCTTGCCATAATTTTCCAAACTTCCCTAGATGCGGGGGAGGTGGCTGAGGATTGGAAAGTGGCAAATGTGACACCATTGTTCAAGAAAGGGTGTAAGGTCAGTTTAACATCAGTGGTGGGTAAAGTTTTAGAAACAATAATCGAGGAAAAAATTAACAGGCACTTTGAGAAGTTTAAGCTAATTAAGGAGAGCCAACACAGATTTGTAAAAGGCAGATCGTGTTTGACTAATCTAATTGAATTTTTTGATGAAGTAACAGAGAGGATTGATGAAGGGAATGCAATGGATGTCGTCTACATGGATTTTTGGAAGGCATTTGATGAAGTACCACATAGAAGGCTGGTTAACAAAATTGAGGCTCATGGAATTGGTGGGTCAGTGGCAGCTTGGATAAGGAATTGGCTTAAGGACAGAAAACAGCGAGTTGTGATAAATGGCTGTTTTTCAGACTGGAGGATGGTAGACAGTGGTGTTCCCCAAGGGTCAGTGCTGGGGCCACTGCTTTTTTTGATATATATAAATGACCTGGATATTGGAATACAGAGTAGAATTGCTAAATTTGCCAATGACTCCAAACTTGGGGGTGTGGCAAACAGTGATGATGATAACCAACCGACTGCAACAGGACATAGAAAGGCTAGCAGAATGGGCAGATGGAATTTAATAGAGAGAAGTGTGAGGTGATGCATTTTGTCAGAAGGAACAGGGAGAGGCAATATACACTTCATGGCACTGTTTTAAAGAGTGTGCAGGGACAGAGGGACCTGGGAGTTAATGTGTATAGGTCCCTGAAGGTGGCAGGACATATTGAGAGAGTGGTTAACAAAGCATATGGGATCTTGGGCTTCATAAATAGAGGTATTGAGTACAAAAGTAGCGAAGTTATGCTGAACCACACTTTAGGAAGGATGTGAAGGCCCTTGAGAGGGTGCAGAGGAGATTTACCAGAATGGTTCCGGGGATGGGGGATCTTAGCTACAAGGACAGGTTGGAGAAGCTGGATTTGTTTTCATTAGAGCAAAGGAGGTTGAGGGGTGATTTGATAGAGGCATACAAGATTATGATGGGTTTGGATAGGCTAGACGGGGAAAGGCTGTTCCCACTAGTTGATGGTACAAGGACTAGGGGACACAGATTTAAGGTTTTGGGCAAGAGATACAGGGGGGGGAAGTGAGGTGAAAATGTTTTTACGCAGCGAGTGGTGATGACCTGGAATTCGCTGCCGATGGAAGCGGAGACATTCAATATTTTCAAGGGGAGACTGGATAGGCACCTGAGGGAAATAAACTTGCAGGGCTACGGGGATAGAGCAGGGAATGGGACTGACTGGATTGCTCTACAGTGCCCCGGCATGGCCTTGATGGTCTCTTTCTGTGCCATTATGACTGATAACTCTTCAAATACACTTTTTTATTGAGGATGGGAAGGAAGCAAGGGTATATGAAATATGTCACAAATTTTAGTACTTCAAAAATATTTTTAAGGTCACAGTTGTTAACTTTCAGGGGGAATTGGATATACACTTAAAGGAAAAGATTGCAGGGCTCTGGGGAAAAGAGCAGGGGCGTGGGACTAATTGGATAGATCTTTCAAAGAGCCAGCACAGGCACGATGGGCCAAATGCCCCCTTTCTGTACTATTTGATTCGATGATACTGCTGGCTATGACCTTTGTCATCCTGCCAAGCAGTACGACTAGGGTGGTATTTTTTTTTAACTTTTTTTTTGAGGGGAAGAGAGGAAATCATTTTCTTATTGTTTATCTGTTGGAGGCTGTTCTGATGGGTCAAAGGATAACTGTGTCACCTGGGCTATTACAGATTGTTGCGGTCCATGGTTTGATCCCTATTCTGGGTTGATTAAGTAAACAACCAAAGCAGCAGTGGGGGTCTACAGTTAGTTTGTTTACTCAGGCTAGGGAAGGGCAAATAAATGAGACGCTCCCGATTGCCATCCAGTGACTCCTGCTGGAAGATGAATGAACGTGAACATTAGATGAGGACAAGATCGGGCTCTGCAATCATACAGTCAGACATCAGATGTGACATGAGATGGGTCAAACAGTAATAAAGATTATTACTGATTAAAGATTAATAGCTCTATCTGATACTATTTTTTGTGAATTCTTGTACTCGGAGGTAACCGTCGTCAACTTCCAGTTTCTGCACCCATTATCCACATCAAGTACTCCTGTGTCAAATGGGAAAAGGGAAATCAGCCCGGTTCCACCCTTTGAAAATTTGAAAATGAAATAGAACTCCACTCCTGTGTTTCATGAAGGCATGTCACAGATCACTTGCAGAGTAAAACTGCTGCTCAGTCCCAATAATGTGCCTTCACCCAACCTCAAAACCAACTCCTGCTGCACTAGTGTGACTGTCGGAAGCTGCATGTTTACTATTGAGATGCATGGGAGATTGGAAGAAATTAGTAAACCTGAATCAAGGAATGGGAGCGAAGACTACTATCTTAATGAGCTGTACAGGTGCAGCCAGTACTCATCTATACTGTGCCCAAGCAAACTTGGCTGTATGCTGCTTCAGTTTCCTGGAGAGATAGCAAGGTATCCATACTGGCAATATGTAGAAAGAGGTATTGCCAAATGACAGCTCTTCTGACTTGAGATCAGGAGATCACTCCAGTGCTCCATATTTTCCAGGACAGTTGGGAAGTTTGCCTTGTATAGTTAAGGTCACGTTGATTGCTAAATACTTGAATCCTGCAAGATTTGATCCATTTCTCCTCCCATTGACATGACCTGTATGTTTGGAGTAATTGATCATGTAACTTTGTCCTTAACCTACACCTCTTTGACCAAGCTATTGGGCATCTGCCCCAATTTCTCCTTTTGGGGCTCGGTGTCAAATTTTTGTCTCCTGTGAACCGCCTTGGGACGTTTTACTACGTTAACGGTGCTATATAAATACAAGTTGTTTATCCATAATAATGGTGCTCCTAACATGAGTGATTGGTAGATGTGTACTGCGGTACCTCATTCACATACTGTGACGTGCAGTGCTCCTGACCTGCTTCTATTCTCTTTGGATAATCTCTGGCAGGGGTTCAGTGACCAGTGTGGAGAGGGGAAGAGAGTTGGCATCCCTTCCTCAGTATGATAGTGTAGTGGTTATGTTATTGGACTAGTAATCCAGAGAATGTGAATTCAAATCCCACCTTGGCTGTTTGAGAATTTGAAATCACTTATTTTAAATTAAAAAAAAGCTGTATCAATAAAAGTGACCATGAAGCTGTCGGATTCCCGCTCCTGCACCATTGGGTACCCCCCAAGAAACTATCCTTGGCCCCCTTCTAGTTCTCATCTACATGCTGCCCCTCCGCAACATCATCCGAAAACATGTCCGTTTCCACATGTACGCCGACGACACCTAGCTCTACCTCACCACCACCTCTCTCAACCCCTCCACTGTCTCTAAATTGTCAGACGAGCAGAAATTTCTTCCAACTAAATATTGGGAAGACCGCAGCCATTGTCTTCAGGTCCCGCCACAAACTCTGTTCCGTAGCCGACTCTTCCCTCTCCCTGTCAACTGTCTGAGGTTGAACCAGACTCTTCGCAATCTTGGTATCATATTTGAGATGAGCTTCTGACCACACATCCACTCCATCACTAAAACCGCCTTGTTCCACCTCTGGAATATTGCCTGACTCCACCCCTGCTCATCTGCTGCTGCTGAAACCCTCATCCATGCCTTTGTTACCTCTAGAGTTGACTATTCCAATGCACTCCTGGCCGGCCTCCCATGTTCTACCCTATGTAAACTTGAGGTCATCCAAAACCTCTGCTGCCCGTGTCCTAACTTGCACCAAGTCCCGTTCACCAATCACCCCACTGCGCTCTGAGCTACATTGGCTCCCAATTAAGTATTGCCTCAATTTAAAAATTCTCATCCTTGTTTTCAAATCCCTTCATGGCCTCGCCCCTCCTTATCTCTAATCTCCTCCAGTCCCACAACCCGCCGAGATATCTGCACTCCTCTAATTCTGGCCTCTTGAGCATTCCCGATTTTTAATCGCTCCACCATTGGTGGCTGTGACTTCAGCTGCCAAGGCCCTAAGCTCTGGAATTCCCTCCCTAAACCTCTTCACCTCTCTACCTTTCTTTCCTGCTTTAAGACGCTCCTTAAAACCTACCTCTTTGACCAACCTTTTGGTCATCTGCCCTAATATCTCCTTATGTGACTCGGTGTCAAATTTTGTTTTATAACGCTCCTGTAAAGCGCCTTGGGACATTTTACTGCGTTAAAGGTGCTATATAAATATGTTGTTAGTGTTATAAAAACCCAACTGGTTCACTAATGTCCTATAGAGAAGGAAACCTGCTGTCCTTACCTGGTCTGGCCTATATGTGACCCCAGTTCCACACCAGTGTGGTTGACTCTCAAGTTCCCTCTGAAGTGGCCTAGCAAACCGCTATTGGCAGTTCAAGAAGGCAGCCCACCGCCACATCAAGGCAACTACGGATGGGCAATAAATGCCAGCCTTGCCAATGACACCCACATTCAGAGAATTCATTTTTTTAAGTTAGGTGAGTTCAAACCATTCTGTTTACCAAGGTCCTGATGAGTGAAGTCTATGGTGTAAGTTTATTACAAGTGTACACTGACCCAACTTAACGGCAGGTTTATTCTAAGTTTTTTTTTTTGTTTTTTTTTACAGAAGAATGATGGTGAGCAGCTACCAAAAGCAACAAAATTTTTGGCTCTGGATAAATGTCTCCCTCACAGAGATTTTCTACAGGTATTGTACAGCAATGTTATCATTTTGATTAGAAACAAATCTACCAGTTTTTTCTTTCGGTTACTTTAAAAGTGTGGTTAAATCCATGTGTTCATTCAGTATTGTTGGAGCGAAGGACAGATATAAAATACAATGCAGTTGTAGTAAAGGTAAATTAGCCTTGTAAAATAATTGATTAATAAAACCTGTTGCTTTCTAAATCTTTAAATAAAAATGTCAATTGAAGAGAACATTTACTTAGGTTGTTTTGCATTTTGGCATTCTAAATATATCTATCTGGCTGCAGCATAGTTTACACTTTTGTTAAATTTAATTTGCATTTTCAATGCTTTTCTTTTTTTTTCCTTCTGACTTTAGATTGTGGAAATAGAGCATGACCCAAATGCTTCTGATCACCTTGAGTATGATTCTGAATGGCTGGCCATTCTAAAAGCAACAAATGATTTGATTAATGTCACCTCTAAAACATGGAACATGCCAGAAAATAACAGTCTGTATGCAAAGTAAGTCTAGCCTATTTGCAGTATTAAAATGAACGCTTTTTACAATAGTACAAATACATGGAAAAATCAGATTATTTATGTAATCTACACATTTTAAAGCTGAAAATTTGAGAATGATGTAAGAAATGCACATATTCAGAAAGGGGAGCTAGATAAGCATATGATGGAGAAAGGAATAGAGGGTTATGCAGATAGATTTAGATGAGGAAAGATGGGAGGAGGCGCGAGTGGAGCATAAACGCCAGCATTGACTGGTTGGGTGCTGTATATCCTATGTAATACAACCCCCCCCCCCCCCTTTTAAATTGGCTCATTAAAGTGTAATAATTAGTTCTCAAGCTTCCCATATTCTGCGTTGTCTGGGAATTATACAGGGGGGAGTGTGCATTGTGTGTCTTCCAACACTTAATACTATTGTGCATCCTAATCATCACTGGCATAAAATCATAGTCCTGACGTGTGCGCAGACATCTTGCATAATCCAATATTGGTTTGGTACTCACTGGACTGTCCCTTACCAACCCTCTGCCAATTGAAGGTTGGATTTTTGAGTCCCACCTGATCTCCATTTGGCGATAATGTGATCACACAATAGGGACATTGGCAAAGGAGGAACTGACGCAAATCAATATCTCTAAGGATATGGTGTTAAGGAAGCTAAAGGGATTGAAGGTGGACAAATCCCCAGGGCCTGATAACATGCATCCTAGGGTACTGAAGGAGGTGGCCCTAGAGATAGCGGATGCACTAAGGATGATTTTTCAGAATTCATTAGACTCGGGAACAGTGCCGATGGATTGGAGGGTAGCTAACGTTACTCCACTATTCAAAAAGGGGGGTAGGGAAAAAGCAGGTAATTACAGACCTGTAAGCCTTACATCAGTTGTGGGCAAAATGCTGGAGTCCATCATTAAGGATGAAATAGCGGAGCACTTAGCAAATGGGGACAGGATAGGACAGAGTCAACATGGATTTACAAAGGGTAAATCGTGCTTGACTAATCTATTGGAATTTTTTGAGGGAGTAACTGGTAGAATAGATGGGGGAGAGCCAGTAGATGTGGTGTACCTGGACTTCCAAAAGGCCTTCGATAAGGTCCCACATAAAAGATTAGCATGGAAAATTGAGGCTCATGGGATAAAGGGGAAAGTTTTGGCGTGGATAGGGAACTGGCTGTCAGATAGAAAACAGAGAGTTGGAATAAACGGCTCATTTTCTGAATGGCAGGCAGTAACAAGTGGGGTACCACAGGGATCTGTCCTGGGCCCCCAGCTGTTCACAATTTACATTAATGACCTGGATCAGGGAGTCGGATGCAGCATTTCCAAATTTGCAGACGACACTAAACTAGGAGGGGGGGTGGGCTCAGAGGAAGAGACCAGGAAGCTCCAGAGCGATTTGGACAGACTGGGCGATTGGGCGGATAAATGGCAGATGCACTATAATGTGGACAAGTGCGAAGTTATCCACCTTGGGTGCAGGAACGGGAGGGCAAATTATTATTTAAATGGCAATAGATTGGGAGAGGGGGAAGTACAGAGAGACCTGGGTGTTCTTGTACACCAGTCACTGAAGGCGAGCATGCAGGTGCAACAGGCGGTCAAGAAGGCAAACGGTATGCTGGCCTTCATAGCAAAAGGGTTAGAATACAGGAACAGGGATACCTTGCTGCAGCTGTACAGGGCACTGGTGAGACCACACCTCGAGTACTGTGTACAGTTTTGGTCGCCTCATCTGAGGAAGGATGTTCTTGCCATGGAGGGGGTGCAGCGGCGATTCACCAGGCTGATACCAGGAATGGCGGGAATGACCTATGAGGAGAGACTATGTAGTTTAGGGATGTACACACTGGAGTTTAGAAGATTGAGAGGGGACCTCATAGAAGTGTATAAAATTCTGACAGGTCTAGACAGACTGGATGCAGAAGGAATGTTTCCCTTGGCGGGTGAGAACAGAACTAGAGGACATAATTTAAGGATAAGGGCTAAACCATTTAGGACAGAGATGAGGGGGAATTTCTTCACTCAGAGAGTGGTGAACCTGTGGAACTCATTGCCACAGAGGGCAGTGTACGCCAGCTCATTAAATATATTTAAGAGGGAATTAGATATATTTCTACGGGCAAAAGGGGTTAAGGGTTACGGAGAGAAGGCGGGGACGGGATACTGAATTAAAGGATCAGCCATGATCTCATCGAATGGCGGAGCAGGCACGAAGGGCCGAATGGCCTACTCCTGCTCCTATCTTCTATGTATCTATGTATCTAACCTTGGTGTCATATTTGACCCTGAAATGAGCTTCCGACCACATATCCACGCCATAACCAAGACTGCCTATTTCCACCTCCGTAACATCGCCTGACTCCGCCACTGCCTCAGCTCATCTGCTGAAACCCTCAGCCATGCCTTTGTTACCTCTAGACTAGACTATTCCAATGCACTCCTAACTGGCCTCCCACGTTCTACCCTAAGTAAACTTGAGGTCATCCAAAACTCTGCTGCCTGTGTCCTAACTCGCACCAAGTCCCATTCACCCATCACCATTGTGCTCGCTGACCTACATTAGCTCCCAGTTAAGCAACACCATGATTTTAAAATTCTCATCCTTGTTTTCAAACCCCTCCATGGCTGCTCCCTTCACTACCTCTGTCATCTCCTCCAGCCCCACAACCCTCAGATATCCGCGCTCCTCTAATTCTGACCTCTTGAGCCTCCCCGATTTTAATCACTCAACCATTGGTGGCTGTGCCTTCAGCTGCCAGGGCCCTAAGCTCTAGAATTCTCTCCTTAAAGCTCTCTGTCTCTCTTTGCTCCTTAAAACATACCTCTTTGACCAAGCTTTTGGTCATCTGCCCTAATTTCTCCTCGTGTGGCTCGGTGTCAAATTGTGTTTCATAACGCTCCTGTGAAGCGCGTTGGGATGTTCTACTATATTAAATGCGCCATATAAATACAAGTTTGTTTGACAGTTCATTTACTTGTATTTCAAAGGTCTATATGGGTGTGCATATGCACACATCTTTGTAATACAAGAATAAAGTCCCTCTAATTTTCATATTGAGCAAATCTTCAATTAACCCAAGCTGCTAAAAGTACACTTGAGTTCAGTTAAGTAAATAGATTTTGTTTTAACCCTTCCACTGCTAGTTCTGATTGTATTGTGGTCTATTTTGTTGTGCTATCTGTAGGCAATTGTATTGATCACTTCTGTTCTGATGCAGGTGGGACTACAGTGTGTCTGAAGATGACATTGGGGAACTGTTGGAAGCGCAAGGTCATGACCTCCAGATCCCCAGTAATTTTAGCCATACAGTCCCCGTCTATGACCCAGCAAACCTACAGAGATCAAGAGAAGCTGTTCATGTGATTAACCCCCAGACAACTGAGTTTTGTGCCACCTTTGGCCTCACTGATCTGAATGCCAAGGTGAAACAGATGGAAGATGAGGGTCTTGTAGAGGGAGAGGAAGAGGAGGATATGGACAGTGCTGATAACCCAGAGGAGCCCAGTGATTATACCACAGACACTTCTGGACTTTCTTCCTCCATAAATCCAGATGAAATAACACTGGAGGATGATGATGATAATGGGGAGCTCAGCGCACATTCCATAGAACCTTCCCCAGACCACCCCTTTACAGACTCAGCAAATTTCTCTGATGTGAGAGATCTCCCTGATTCTATGATTGTGTCATCTGATGAGACACAGGACTCTGCAAACGAGGAACTAGACAGGTCTGGAGACAGCAGCATGACTGAGGGAGAAGGAAAGAGCACACGCACCAAGGCTGTGAAACGAATTAGTAACGAGCATGAGAATGGAAGCAGTGGAATAAAACTAATTAAGAGGCGCAATCAGAGTATATACCACACGCAGAGCAATGAAAATGAAGATAATGAATGATTATACATGTTGAAGGGATACTGAACTTCAGGAGCAGCAGCTTCTGTACACAATGAGTTTTTAAGATCGTATTCCAAGTCATATTCGTGTCAATCAGCATAGGTTTTCTGTTTTAAAAGCTGGATTCATCTCGCAAACATCATTACTAAATATGTCTGATTGGTATGGAAACGATGTTGGAATACACAATGTATTTTTACTGTTAAAAATAATAAATTTTATGCATACATTGGTTCTCTAATGCGTTAGTTGGTCCAGATAGTGATGGTGGACTAGCCCAATCGTTTTATTGTATTGATGTGACATGTGCTATCCTTTTCAAATCTAACCCATGCACACACAAACAGGAAAAAGCTGATCAAAAGTGGCACATAATGCAACATTTCCAAAAGCTCAAGTCCCTTTCACGTGGTTTATTTGCCTGATAACTTATTTCCCACAAAGTTAAAATTTGCACCATTGTTTTGATCTTCCTCCAGGTGCAACTAGCCATTTTATAAGTTTTCTATCTGTTCCTTTTCCCCATTGACAAGATTCTGTGCATCAAACTTGCTTGGTTCATGTAAATTATGTAATATTGAAATCAGTCTGGCTTTTTTTCCAAGTAATCTTGACAACATTTCTTGGAACAGTTTTGTTCTGTTTGTAAATGTGAATATTGAAAATGACAGCATTTCAAAAAATTCCCCTCATTACACTACATTTATCTGGATTTTATTTTCAATCTTCTCCCCTCTTCAGAAGCAGTGATCAGGAGCAGGCAGCTTGGCTGATTTTTTTTTTTCTCTAGCCAGTGGATTCTGAAGCCACGACTACAATGAGTTAAGATCAGCCAACTCAGCAGAGACCAGAGATTAAATCTAGGACCTGACTGCTGTGTGCAGCTCAGTAGTTACCCACAAGCCCAGACTATATAACCTGGTCTCAGATGCTGTCTTGTAATGAGGCTTTGCTACAAAGTATTCATGATTCATTTTAAAAATTGCAGAATAAATGCACTGTGAATTTTGGCCAAGAGGAATACAGGAAACTTTGAGATATCCGGCACCGAGCTGTTGCCGTCCCATCAAAACTGCCGGACAAACCAGCGCTAATGTTAAAACATACGGAGCTTTTGAGCTCCGTATCTAGCAACAAACCCTCAACAGCTTCTAAACAGTCGGCCGTAGCTTGCAAGCGTCTCTAGCTAAGCAACAGCTTTAGCTAGACCTTGCAGAGCCTGACTGGTGGGGAAAAAAAAGCAACGAAAAGAAAAAGAACTTACTGAACCGACTCCTGAATTTTGCCGGTGGATCCAGCATTCCGGACAGTTAACCTCTGGATAAACCACAGTTTCCTGTATTAAACTGTGCAAATACCACTTGTGTCTCAGAACCCAATAATTACATGGGGCACAATTATTAAGGGTTTGCCAATTTTAACAAATTAGAGATTTCTAAAAGTTTTCGAGTATAGTACTGATGTCATTACTTTATGCTAAATCAGTTAATTTGCTGGTCCATTGAACAAGGAACCTGATTGATTTGTGTCCACTGATGGGCAAGGCAACTGAGGAGTCATTTTCCAACTTTGAGCTCTGCAGGAAACCTCGCTTGCTAGGGGTTTATTTCCGAACTTTGGCTGCACACTGCACGTGACTTTCCAACCATATTGGAGAGATGATTGTATGTAGCCTGCTCAAGTTTCAAATATGCATTCGATAGAGACTCCACACACATTCTGGTTTCTGCACTGATGGGTTGTATTAGCCTTGGCTGCTAAATCTACCTATTTCATCACAACACGAGTCGTGTTCCTATTTCCACTATCCCCAACAATTTTTTCATACATGAACAACCACAAGTTTCTTTGAGTCCAAAATAGTGCGCCAGCTCTATCATCATCATTAGCTTTCTCACTTTAATTTCCTATCATAATTGTTCAACATATGTCTAAAGTACCACTGCATTAGAAGCAGTTTAAAATTACACAACTAACTGGGTAATATATTGCATATGAACAATTTGGCATTGTATTTTTCCCCAGTAACTCCCCTCTTTGTGACCTATTACCGTAGTGCTGTATACACCTACCTTCCTATTAAGTACACTAAATATAGACTGCATATCTTCTAAAATGATTTCCACATACCTTAGAATTGCAAGCCATGATAAAATATACAATCTTAATATATCTTGAATGGGACAGTGACTGAATGTGTTCTAGATCTTGGTGTCTTTATATACACCTTATTCTTCACTCCTAGTTAAAACGTCATGAGGATCTGTCTGGTGTGCTAAAACTTAACACATTCTCGCATCTCTTATTCCCTATACAATATTCCAGTCAGTGAATGTGTGCAAGACCTAACCCACCACTGTTTAGAGCAATGTGCCTTATATTTATCTCACCATCTTAAAACTACACCTAGGTATAGTGAGTTAAGAATGTAGAAAGGGTTAATTAATAATCTTGTAAAGGGGCCTTTAGGGAAGAGTAAAAATATAGAATTTTATATTGAGTTTGAAAGTGATTTAGTTAAATCCGAAACTAGGGTCTTAAATCTAAACAAAGCAAACTACATCGGTATGAGGGGCGAGTTGGCTAAGGTAGATTGGGAAACTACATTAAAAGGTATGACGGTGGACAAGCAATGGCTAGCATTTAAAGAATTAATATATAATTTACAACGAATATACATTCCTTGAAGGCACAAAAACCCAATAGGAAGAATGGTCCAACCTAGCTAACAAGAAGTTAATGATAGTATTAGATCAAAGGAAGAGGCTTTTAATGTTGCCAAAAAGAGCAGTAAGCCGGAGGATTTTAGAATTCAGCAAAGGAGGACCAAGAAATTGATAATAGAATGACAGTAAACTAGCCAAAGACACAAAAACAGACAGTAAAAGCTTCTATAGGTATGTAAAAAGGAAAAGATTAGCGAAAGTAAATGTGGGTCCCTTATAGGCTGAGACAGGAGAAATTATATTGGGGAATAAGGAAATGGCAGAGAAATTAAAATACTTTGTGTCTGTCTTCACGGAATCAAAAAACTTCCCGGAAATAGTGGAGAACTAAGGGACTAACGAGAATGAGGAACTGAAAAATTATTAGTAGTAAAAAAGTAGTACTGGAGAAATTAATGGGACTGAAAGCCGATAAATCCCCTGGAGCTGATGGCCTACATCCTAGGGTTTTGAAAGAGGTGGCTATAGAGATAGTGGATGCATTGGTTGTCATTTTACAAAATTCCATAGATTCTAGAACGGTTCCCATGGATTGGAAGGTAGCAAATGTAACCCCACTATTTAAGAAAGGAGGGAGAGAGAAAACGGGGAACTACAGACCAGTTAGCCTGATATAAGTAGCAGAGAAAATGCTAGAATCTATCATTAAGGACGTGGTAACGGCACTTCGAAAATAATAGGATTGGGTAGAATGAACAGAGATTTATGAAAGAGAAATTGTGTTTGATGAATCTGTTAGAGTTTTTTGAGGTTGTAACTAGCAGAATAGATAAAGGCGAACCAGTGGATGTGTATTTGGATTTTCAGAAGGCATTCGATAAGGTGCCACACAAAAGAGGTTACTAAACAAAATTAGGGCTCACGGGACTGGGGGTAATATACTAGCATAGATTGAGGATTGGTTAATGGACAGAAAACAGAGTAGGAATAAACGGGTCATTTTCAGGTTGGCAGGCTGTAACTAGTGGGGTACCGCAAGGATCAGTGCTTGGGCCTCAGCTATTCACAATCTTAATGATTTGGATGAGGGGACCAAATGTAATATATCCAAGTTTGCTGATGATACAGAGCTGGGTGGGAATGTAAGTTGTGAGGGGATGCAAAGAGGTTTCAAAGGGATATAGACAAGCTAAGTGAGTGGACAAGAACATGGCAAATGGAATATAATGTGGAGAAATGTGAAGTTATCCACTTTGGTAGAAAAAATAGAAAAGAATATTTTTAAATGGAGAGAGATTGGGAAACGTTGGTGTTCAGAGGGACCTGGGTGCCCTTGTACACAAATCACAAAGTTAACATGCAGGTACAGCAAGCAATTAGGAAAGCAAATGGTATATTGGCCTTTATTACAAGAGGATTTGAGTATTACTGCAATTATATAGGGCCCTGCTGAGACCACACCTGGAGTGTTGTGTATAGTTTTGGTCTCCTTACCTAAGGAAGGATCTACTTGCCATAGAGAGAGTGCAACAAAAGTTCACCAGACTGGCTCCTGGGATGGGGGGATTGTCCTATGAGGAGAGATTGAGTAGACTAGGCCTATATTCGAGAGTTTAGAAGAATGAGAGGTGATCTCATTGAAACATACACATTTCTTACAGGGCTCGACAGGGTAGATGCAGGGAGGATGTTTCCCCTGGCTGGGGAGTCTTGAACCAAGGGTCACAGTCTCAGATTAAGGGGTTGGCCATTTAGGACTGAGATGAGAAGTTTCTTCATTAAGTGGGTGCTGAATTTTTGGAATTCTCTACCCCAGAGGGCTGTGGAGGCTCAGTCATTGAGTATATTCAAGATAGAGATCGATAGATTTTTGAATATTAAGGGATATGGGAATAGTGCAGGAAAGTGGAGTTGAGGTAGAAGATCAGCCATGATCTTATTGAATGGCAGAGCAGGCTCAAGGGGCCAAATGGCCTACTCCTATTTCTTATGGTCTTAGTCCACACTAAAGATTAAATCCAATTTATTAATGGAGCCGTGATGCAGTACTTTTGAGACAAAAAAATATCTAATTTCAAAGTGTATACAAAATGAAAATTGATAAGATTTTTGTAGCATTTCTGCAGGTTCCTCGTTCCCTACAGCTTGGTGGACTGTTTTAAAGCTATTAGAAAATAACCTTATCATGTGGTAGAATGCCTCACACCTTCCCAAGAAGGAAATTAGTTCTCTGTTCCCAGATTTCATTAGATCTGCTTTGTAACTGGACTGTAGGAGGTGTAAATGTGTGATATATCTCCATTAGGTGCCACTGGCAACTTCACTAATGTCCCTACTCTGTTGTACAATGTGTCATTGCAAACCTGGGTCACTTTACATAAATTACACTGCATTGTAGTGTCAACAGTGGCTCGGTTGGTAGTGGCTCTTTCACCTCCGAGTCAAAAGGTTGTTAGTTCAAGTTGCACTACAGAGACTTGATCACAAGAAAATCTGGGCTGACACTCTGGTGCAGTACTGAGGGAGTGCTGCACTGTCGGAGGTGCCATCTTTCAGGTGAGATGTTAAACCGAGGCCCCATCTGCTCGCTCAGGTGGACATAAAAGATCCCATGGCAGTATTTCGAAAAAAAAGCATAGGAGTTCTTCCCGGTGACCTGGCCAATATTTATTCCTCAATCAACATCACTAACAGAGATTATCAGGTCATTATCTCATTGTTGTTTGTGGGAGCTTGCTATACACAAATTGGCTTCCCTGTTTCCTACATTACAACAGTGACTACACTTCAAAAAGTACTTCATTGGTTGTAAAGCGCTTTGGGACACCCGGAGGTCATGAAAGGTGCTGTTTAAATGCAAGTCTTTCTTTTCACTTTAAATAACCAAATACTTTTTAAATTCTCATGTCTTCAGTAGCATTACAATGTAACCTTTCAATTAGTTTGTGTTCCCTTCAATTTTAAACCTCTAACATCCAGATCAACACAGTATCAATGAGAGCAGATAATCTTCTGGCAGCTGGGGAATGGCAAGTGATACAGAGACAGCTAAACAGAGGAATGAAAATAAATGTAAGATTAGCTTTGCTCTTGTGACCCCATTGCCGCTGGCAAGGAAAGGTTGAGGGTCGTTATTGTTATACTTTGCACTAGGCTGAATAATGGAAGTAAAGTTGTAATTGCCTGAACTGTTTGTAAAAGATTAGTTTGAATTAAATAAACATAAATTATTTACCTCAGATTCCTACTTTTTATTGCTTCCCCTTTGTATATGTTGAAACATTGGACATTTTGAACCTTCAATAATTACAGTGTTCCCTGATTAATGTATCTAGCAATGGGCTAATCTGTTTTTTGAAATCCATGTTACTTTCATGTAACATCTGCAAAATTTGTTTTCTGTAAAAGACTAAAAGTAAACCTCTGTCACAGCCTTTCTTGTCACCCTCTATTTTATCAATTCTATTATGATCAGTACTTCTCGGAACTATTGTTTTAAGCTATCTTACACCTTCCCCCATCGCGCCCCCCCCCCCCCCCCACCCCAACACACACACACAAACCCTTTACTGTGTTGAAATCAAGACCTATTGTACAGTCTTCTATCCCAACTCATTCTTTCTGAAGAACTTCTTACCCCTAAGTCCTACAGGGCGACCAGCCCACATCTGCCATTATGGAGGAATCAATGGGTAGAATGACCTATAAACTACTTAATAGAAGAAGATTAATAATGCAGTCATGTAGAAAGACAAAAGGGTGTGCAAATAAAAATGCTGGAAACACTCAGCAGGTCAGGCAGCATCTGTGGATACAGAAACAGAGTTAATGTTTCAGATCGATGACCTTTCATCAGAACTGGAAGAAGTTAGAGATTGAACCATTTTTAAGCAAGTGCATAGCCAGGGGAAAAAAGGGGGAGGAGGAAATAACAAAAGGGAAGCTCTCGGATAGGGTGGAGGGCAGGAGTGATTAAATGACAAAAGGGATGATGAGATAAAAACAGAAAATGCTGGAAATAGTCAGCAGGTCAGGCAGCATCTGTGGAGAAAGAATCAGATCGATGGAATTATGGTGCAAGGCAAAAGGGGGTTTTAATGGGACAAGTAAAGAAACAAAAGATGGGTCCAGAGGAGCTGCAAATGGCAACTGAAGAACTATTACCAGCACCTGCTGTCTGAGGAAATGGGAGCAGTGGTTATGATCCCCTTATGCCCCCACCTCAAATGCTCACCTAAAAGGATGTACAAATATTGTTGGGGGGGGAGAGAAAGTGGAAAAAACAGTACAAAACGCTAGTTAGGCCACAGCTGGACTACTGTGTGCAGTTCTGGTCACCACACTATAGGAAGGATGTGATTGCATTGGAGAGGGTGCAGAGGAGATTCACCAGGATGTTACCTGGGCTGGAGCGCTTCAGCTATGAAGAGAGACTGGACAGGCTGGGGTTATTTTCCTTAGAGCAGAGAAGGCCGAGGGGGGACCTGATTGAGGTGTACAAAATTATGAGGGGTATAGATAGGGTAGATAGAAAGGAACTTTTCCCCTTAGTAGAGGGGTCAATAACCAGGGGGCATAGTTTCAAGGTAAGGGGCAGGAGGTTTAGAGGGGATTTGAGGAAAAACTTTTTCACCCAGAGGGTGGAATCTGGAACTCACTGCCTGAAAGGGTGGTAGAGGCAGGAACCTTCACAAC
The DNA here is from genome assembly GCF_052327205.1 of Somniosus microcephalus. NCBI lineage: Eukaryota > Metazoa > Chordata > Chondrichthyes > Squaliformes > Somniosidae > Somniosus > Somniosus microcephalus. The sequence continues at coordinate 208,737,842 of NC_140990.1, read as the reverse complement.
ATTCAAGTAGCATTTAGATGAGCACTTGAAATGCCATAGCATACAAGGTTACGGACCAAGTGCTGGAAAATGGGATTAGAATAAATGGGCTTGATGGCTGGTGCGGACACGATGGGCCGAAGGGCCTCTTTCTGTGCTGTATAACTCTATGACTCTATGACAGGAGAGATCCATATATAGAAAAGTGAGAGAAATAAAAAAAATTGCAGATGCAGGAGATACTAAATTCAAACAGAAAATGCAAGCAAATCCCAGTAAATAGTGGGAAAAGAAAAAGAACATGCCCACACCAGGGGCTCATATCTCTACCCACACAGTGCTCTGATGGAGGGTCTTCCAAACCCAAATGTTAACTCCGCTTCCCCTGGACAATAATAGCCCCGCCCTATACTGCAAGCACCCGTTGCTGTGAAGAAAATGAGAGTGTAGCTAAGATTTGAAATGACTACAGTCAGTGTTCAGACCGGAGAGCTGCAAACTGCCCAACAGACAGTTGAGGCTTGCATTGAGCTTCACTGGAACATTGTAGGAGATCCATGATGGAGAGGTCAAAGTGGGAATGGAAGGAGGAGTTAAATTGGCAAGCCACAGGGTGGTCAGTGGCACACTTCTGGACAGAACAGAGGTGTTCAGCGAAGCAGTCATCTGATCTGTATTTGGTCTCCCCAGGAGACCACACCATGAGCAGAGAAAACAGTATACTAGACTGGAGGAAGTACATTTGAATTGCTGCCTCTGATTTATCCTGGGTTGTTTAAATAAAGATTGAAATACTGGTGAACGCTTTCTTCTGCTAATTATACTTCTTCTCCAGGCTGCCCGTACCCAGTGCAGACCAACCTATTATCGGCAAATATGTTGGATATTGTCAAAAGTATAAGGCAACAAAATTTAAGCATGAACATATTTAATTGGAGCTGGCAGTTGAATTTAAACTGCTTTGGATTGGTAGAATCAGAGATGATGAGAATTTTCTTTTTAGAAAAATGCATTCACGAAAAATGCTCCCCCAATGGCTCAGTGAGTTTATCCACTGAGCTATGTAGATAAGGATAATCCCGACTCTCTGCTAGTTAATTTGATCTTAGGTTTACAGTAGGAATGCTACAATTCACTCCAGGGCCCCTGGGTTAGGGAGGGGATATTAACCAAGGTTCCAACTCTTGATCACTATATCCAGAGATCCAGGCATTTATATGGTGGGTGGATTGCTCCTGTAGTTGAATAGCCTGCTAACACTCCACATCAACGTTCACACATGAATAACAGCCACTTAGAACAGGGTACTGGAGGGTGACTGATTTCAATAAAATCACAGCCCAGCAAGAAATCAACACCTTCTGGACAGGAGGGGAAAGAAATTGAGAAGAATAAAAAAGATAAAAATGTCACTACGTTTCAGTTGTCTAGGCCCTAAGCTCAAGAAATTCCCTCCCTAAATCTCTCTGCCTCTCCATTTCTCCTCCTTTAAGACGCTCCTTAAAACCTACCTCTTTGACCAAGCTTTTGATCACCTGTCCTAATGTCTCCTTTTTTCAGTGTCAATTTTTGTCTGATTACACTCCAGTGAAGCACCTTGGGACGTTTTACTATGTTAAAGACACGATATGATTGCAAGTTGTTGCTGTTGTTCTATTTCCTGTCACATGACTGGCCTTTATGGTAACAAAAACTAGCTCCTCACAAGGAAGACTTTTTATCACCCAGAGATGGAGGCTAATGCCTTGGGGAGTCCTGCAGCGCCTCAAACCTTCCTATTGGTTAGCAGCAGAATCCAGTAAAAGATGATAGAGGAAAAGATGCAACGCCTGTGCCCCGACTATATTTTACACGTGCATTATAGAAATGACTGCTATTGGTTGTTTGGGATAAGAAAATAGAGAAGCAGTGAAATAAAAGCTGGACAATGACTAATACAGTTCAGCAGTCTCCCCGTTAGGTTGCATTGGTTTTTCCCGTGCAATTCACCCAAAATTATCCAAACCAGTTCAAGAGAGCGAGGTATTTCAAGCGCAAATAACTTCCAGCACAAATCAAGTTTCCGCGATCATTTGTGCGGGTTTAAAAAACATCTGGCCCACCCACAAAACTGTCCACGCCCCCAGATCGAATTAATCACCATGGCGAGTTTCCGCTAATTGCGCCTGTTTGCGGGCTTTCGAGGAGGATCTTAAATTAAGCTTTTTTTGGCACAAGGGCACTAGTTTACAATCTTTTGGAAATTACTGCTACCAATATCTTGTATTAATTGGCTTGTATTTCAATCTTTATTTAAACAACTCAGGATAAATCAGAGGCAGCAATTCAAGTGTAGTTCGTCCAGTCTAGTATACTTTTAAAAGCTTTTAAGTATTAAAAAATATTTAATTTACTCAAACTTTCTACTGTACACCAATGAAACGAGTACATAGTTCTGTATAGTTTTTTTCAAGTCATTTAAATCACGTTACTCACAGATGGTGCACCAGACACTCTTATTGAAATGCTTAATTTTTGTGATAAACCCATTTTCAGCTGTATTAATAAAATTACACCAGGTTACCACTCGTAAATATATCAAGGAATATTTTTTAATGGAAGTAAAAAACAAACCATTACATTCTAAAATGCTGCCCGAATACACTGGTTCATGGAAGATTTTACGTTTGCGATTATGCAAATAAGTTTGAGCAGATTCTTGAACCATAAAATCAATTCGGAAAACTAGCACAATTTGCGCCCGAATTGGTGGTTGCGCGCAAACCAGAAACTCTACCCCATTATTTGGAATACTTTACATTATTAAAATACTGCCACCGACCTGTCAATTTAATAAACTTTAGAATTCATCAACCCCTAGTTTCAATACACTTGGGCTGGCCTATCAATAAACAGATTAGTTATAATGTATATAACTTTAAGGGGGGAACTATCTTTTACAGCTCATGTATACTGCAGTACCGGCAGTGACCACACCAGTATATAGCACTGAGTTGTAATCTGTACAGATCAGTTCCAGTGTGAGCCACGTTGAGTAAACACCTGTTGTACCATTCTCCTGCAGTCTGTGTCTTATTATACACAGACACAACATTGGCGACAAGGCAAGTTCGAACCTACCTGCAACTCTGCATCACCTCCCGGGGATTCGTTCCTGGAGATCAGTGGATTGGAGGTCAAGGCCAGAGACTCAGGCGTCGACCACGGGCAACCGCCCAGTCATCCAGCAGAGACTCGAGAATTGCGGGGGAGGCTGTCGAGAGCCAGGCTTGGCTTTCCAGTCGAGGTGGTCCAGCGAAACGGGCTGGCAACAGGTAGTGTGCAGACCCTTCCCGGACAGCGGCGGGCTAGAGCCCGACTGAGCGGCACAGCAAAGGGCCGAGCAGCATCGATGGGGGAGAGAGAGAGAGAGAGAGAGAGAGGGCAGAGCGCACAGGGCGCAGCCGGTGTTCAGGTGCCGAGCAGCGTCGAAGAGAGGGAGAGAGAGATGCGCAGAAACCCGCAAGGCGCCGCCATTGCCACGAAGACCGCCGAAACAGCGTTGGCAGCAGCGCAGGAGAAGCGCGCGAAACCTACAGGGCGCCGCCATTGCCATGAGAACCGCCGGGAGCGGCGTTGGCAGCAGCGGGGGAGGAAGGAAAGCACAGGAGACGCCATTTTAAACCACACCCAAAATGCCGAAGAGTGGCAGTATCACCGCATTTGACAATGAAGTCGAAGATTGGACTACATATGTCGAACGAATAGAGGTATACTGCAAGGCAAATGAGGTGTCAGATGACAAGAAAGTGTCGGTATTGTTAAATTTAATGGGTGCAAAGACGTATGGTTTATTACGAAATCTAATAACCCCAACAAAGCCAATGGAAAAGAGTTTTGAAGACATAGTAACGATACTACAGGAACATTTAAACCCCACACCGCTGCTGATAGCAGAAAGATTCAAGTTTCACAAACGGAACCAGCATAAGGATGAAAGCAATGCTGATTATTTAACAGAACTGCGCAAACTATCGAAACACTGCCAGTTTGGAGCGGGACTGGCAGATACCTTAAGGGACAAGTTTGTGTGTGGGCTTCAAAGTGAAAGAACCCAGAAACGGCTTTTATCTGAAAAGGACCTTATGCTGGAAAAGGCTTTCAGCATTGTGGTATCATATGAAGCAGCAGCACGGGGCGCTGCAGAGATCCAACAGAGACCGCAAGAATATGGCACAAACAAAATGTCATATGGAACAGAGAAGTGCTATCGCTGCGGCAGAACAACACATGACCAGAATGATTGCTGGTTCAAAGACAAAGTGTGCAGACAGTGTGGAAAAGTAGGACACATAGCACAAGTCTGCAGGTCGGGAAAGAAAACCAGCAATAAGAAACCTACCAAAGAAAAGTACAAGAAGGTACATAAGATGACGGAGAATAGTTCAGACGAACAAAAGAGTGATAACGACTCCGAAAGCAGGGAACTGAGTTGTCTGAAACTACATAATGTGATCACAACGGAGGATCACCGAACCATTTGGGTCACTCTCAAGGTAGCAGGAGTCCAGATAAAGATGGAATTGGACACAGGATCAGCCCTAACAGTCATAAACCGACAGGACTACGAGCGGCTATTCTCACACATACCCTTGAGAAACACAAAAATTTTGAAGACGTACACGGGGCAAAAAGTCTACCCCAAAGGAAAAATAAGGGTGACCGTTATATATAACTGTAAGGAAACACCAAAACTAGACCTGTCAGTGTGCCGGGGGACCTTGATGTGTGGCTCCCGAGTGGTAATTCCACCCAAGTTAAGGGATAGAGTGCTCAATGAGCTTCATGAGGGTCATCTGGGAGGGGTAAAAATGAAAAGCCTAGCCAGGGCTTATGTGTGGTGGCCGGGAATCGATAAACAAATCGAGGACCTGACCAAGAGTTGCTCAGGATGCCAGAAAGTCCAAAATGCACCACCACAGGCCCCTCTATACCCATGGGAGTGGCCCTCATCTCCATGGCAACAGGTGCATATTGATTTTGCTGGTCCATTCATGGACTCAATGTTTTTAATAGCCGTGGATGCGCACTCGAAATGGCCTGAGGTCATCAAAATGTCCTCCACCACCACGGAGAAAACTATTGCAGTCCTGCGGACCATTTTTGTCAGGAATGGCTTGCCAGAACAGATTTGCTCCGACAACGGACCACAGTTTGTGTCCGAAGAGTTCCGGAGGTTTTTGAAAAAGAATGGGGTAAGGCATTACACATCCGCCCCGTATCATCCAGCCACAAATGGATTGGCAGAGAGGTTCGTACAAACCTTTAAGAAGGCAATAAAGGCTATGTACAATGACAACATTCCGCTGCAGCACAAGGTGGACAATTTCCTGTTCGCCTACCGGAATGCGACACATGCAGTCACCAACCAGGCCCCAGCCATGATGTTCTTTAACCGAAGGTTAAGATCTCGCCTGGATTTGCTCAGACCAAACGTACGAAGAGATGTTGAGAGTAAGCAATTCCAGCACATCCATGAGAAGCCAACAAGGAGCTTCAATGTAGGGCAACCAGTCTTGGCCCGTGACTACCGAACAGAAAAATGGCAGCCAGGAACGATATGCACATGGCAGGGCCCACTAATGTACACAGTGGACATTGGGGAGAGCATCGTGAGACGCCATGCTGACCAGATCCTACAGTCACAGGAACAAGTCAACCCCATGCCTCGCCCATACGTACCTGGTGATGAACCCGACGTACAGGTCGCATCTACCCCAGAAACAGTAGCATCGGAAGCTGATGAACCAACCGATGACAGGGGGCCAGAATCGCCTCCGCACCAAGAGCGAGACACTCGGGAAAGGCGCTATCCAGAAAGGATCAGGAAGCCTCCCCAAAGACTGAATATATAAATAGACTATTTTCAGCTAATGTTGCATGTTAAAAGTGTTAATTGTAATTAGTTTGATATTTAATTGTTGAGTGAGTGTTATGGTACTGTTAATCTAAAAGGGGAGGAATTGTAAAGTATATACCTTTAAGGGGGGAACTCTCTTTTACAGCTCATGTATACTGCAGTACCGGCAGTGACCACACCTGTATATAGCACCGAGTAGTAATCTGTACAGATCAGTTCCCGTGTGAGCCACGTTGAGTGAACACCTGTTGTACCGTTCTCCTGCAGTCTGTGTCTTATTATACACGGACACAACAACAGTAATAATAAAAATGAAAATAATTCACCATTTCCTTAAGAATTTTTTTTTTGGTTGGATAACTGAATAAAGATTTTGGTGATTTTTTTTTCTCTCTCCACTCTACAGACAATATTACGGCAAATATATACAGAAGGCAGAAGAGATATTTCGGTCGGAATGGAACCATGAAGGGCTAGTGCCACAGGCGAGGGAGTGGAAGATGTAGAGGTCAACGGTATCAAAGGTCACAGAGAGGTTGAGGAGAATGAGGGATAATATGGCACAGTTGCACATGATATCTCTGGTGACTTTGTCACGGTGCTGTGGTCGAGACAGAAGCCAGACTGCAGAGATTTAAACAGGAATGGTGGATTGGCAGGAATTCGCATCTGCACAGATGAAGACATTCATTCATTCCATTGTGAAAAATGATTACACACCAGTGTTCCAATTTATCAATGGTTAAAGCAGCCAAACATCCTTATTGAGCTGTGGTATCTTTTAGGAGTGCACAACTTTACATATCATTGACCGCCGCAGTTTCATTATAAGGTTCTTTTTGTTTTCCCACAGAAGAGTGCTAAGCAACTCCTAAAAGCAACAGCATTTTTGGCTCTGGGCAAAGGTCTCTCTCACAGAGCTTTTCGACAGGTATTGTACAGCTGTGGCGTACCGATCACAGAACGGACACAATCCGCTTTCCAGTCCGTAGACTATAAATCAGGCGTCATGCCTTTAAGAAGCATCACACCTTTAAGAAACTCAGTCTGCATATAGTTAAGCCCAGAGTGGGGGAGGTGCAGTCGAAGCTGTGCACTGATGAAAGGCAGTTGTACTTTGTGTGGTCTCTGACTCCATTTTGTGTTCAGCATGCAGCCTCAACAATTAAACCTTTCCTGTTGAACCTCTCCGAGTGCAATATTTTTTGCTAGGAGTACGTAGACTCCTACATTGGTGACCCCGATGCTCAGGACGACTCCTAAGCATAACCATGGCTGACACAAACGCAATTTCTGTGAAGCTGCCAGAGTTCTGGGAGAACCTGGCCGCCGCCTGGTTCCTTCAAGCCGAATCGCAATTCCAACTCCGCGGCATCACCGCCGACGCAACGATGTACGACTACCTCCTCGCCTCCCTGGGCAGCTCCACAATAACGCCCTCGCGATGTCAGCGGTGGTGGTGGACAATCGTGGACCGTACCACCTGCTGGCCCGAGGCCATTACACTGACGTCCACCACCACCGTCGACATCGCGAGGGCGTTCATCGGTACCTGGGTCGCTCAGTTCGGCATCCCCTCTGACATGACGTCGGATAGAGGCCCGCAGTTCACCTCTGATCTGTGGGCCGCCATCGCCCGAAACCTCAGGGTGGCCGTTCACCGCACCACGACTTACCACCCCCAAGCCAACGGACTGTGCGAGTGATTCCACAGGTCCATGAAGGCGTCCCTCCGCGCCAGCCTCGAGGACGAGGCTTGGATCGACCACCTCCCGTGGGTGCTACTCGGCCTACGCTCCGTGGGCAAGGAAGACCTGCAAGCCTCGGCAGCGGAACTCGTGTACGGCCAGCCGCTGTGCGTACCCGGAGAGTTCCTGCCCACCGCCACGACCCCCTGGTCGGCTGACCAGCAACGCCGCGCTTTCGCCAACCGAGCACAACAGTTCGCTCCGGTACCCACCGGCCGGCATGGCGAACCAGCAACCCACGTACCACCTAGCCTGCACATGGCCAAATTTGTTTTCGTGCGCCATGACGGCCACTGAGGACCTCTACGGCCCCCATATGATGGACCCGACAAGGTACTCCAGATGGGGAACAAGTTCTTCCTCCTCGAAGTGGGCGGCAGAACTGACAAGGTGTCGGTCGACCGGCTCAAGCTGACGCACCTAGAGCCCGACGAACCCGTTCAAGTGGGCCAACCCCCACCGCGGGGCAGACCGCCTAAGAGCCCGACCGCCCCGCTCCCAACACCAACCACCAAGAGCCGTTCCGGCCGTGCCATCAAGCCGCCACACCAGTTTGTACACTCCCTACTAGCGGATTCTGGGGGAGCTCTGTGGCGTACCGATCACAGAACGGACACAATCCGCTTTCCGGTCCGTAGGCTATAAATCAGGCGTCATGCCTTTAAGAAGCATCACACCTTCAAGAAACTCGGTCTGCATATAGTTAAGCCCAGAGCGGGGGAGGTGCAGTTGAAGCTGTGCACTGATGAAAGGCAGTTGTACTTTGTGTGGTCTCTGACTCCATTTTGTGTTCAGCATGCAGCCTCAACAATTAAACCTTTCCTGTTGAACCTCTCCGAGTGCAGTATTTTTTGCTAGGAGTACATAGACTCCTACACAGCATTGTTATAATCTTGTTTCCAAAGAATTCTTCCAACACATAAACTAACCAAGTCAAAGGCCTATAACCTTTTTATTCTGCCACTTTAAATTCCCGGGGGAGCGATTTTTCCCGAGGTGGCCAAGATAGGGCCTTAAGCTAGAACACTGGTTTAGCCCACATTTAGCACAAGACGCCATCTTGGTAAAGGAGTGGACGCGCACACTAGGAATGGCTGCCCAGAGGCTCATTAAGAGGCTGATTACTACTTAAAATGCCTGCTAGTGCTCATTAAGGAGGCTGCGTGGCCTTTTGGTGGCTGGCACTTGTCCTAATGCCCTCTCCTAACAGCGACCAGCTGTTTGTGAGTAAACACGGCGGTTGATGTAGATTTCAAGCACAACTTAAAAGGGATACTCACCTTTTCATGGTCACTTGCCGCTGGAGCTGTGAAGAGGACCTCAAACACATCGGGAAACTTTCTGGGACACTTTGTCAAGACTTCAACACTTTAGTAACATTTATTCTGTAAATTCTCTAATGACTTCACCTAAAAAGAATACGTGCACTGCTATTCCATTTTATTGGAGTTCTTATAGGAGTCACCAAGAGAAAGGGAGTGATTGGTCATCTGCATCTTGTTAGGGGTCCCCTTTGGTCTGAACGAGGATTGAGAGAAGGACATGAGGCTAGACAGAGGAGCACCAACTGCAGGAGAGAAGGACGAGGAAGGTGATGTGGTATCCTTCCCCCCTGTAGGTACAGGACATCCCTCCTCCTCTGGACCTCCTCCACCAGGACCTCCAGTGTCACAGCCGAGAACCTGAATGCCCTCTCCCTCAGTCCCTGAGCCATCCTGCAACATGTCACTGTGTGCCAGCCAGAGCACACCACACCTTCAGTGGAAGTGAATGCGCGGAGTCTACATATACTGCTCGACGAAAATTGCATCTAATCAGCACTTGAGTGCTAAAACTGCTGATATCTGGTTTAGCACCTCCAAGCAAGTTCAAATTATGGTAATCGGCAATTAGCTCCAAAGTTGTGTGCTAAATCCAGACTTTACCACCTGTTTTCACTCTTTGGCCAAAATAACCCCCCTTGTGTTCATTCAGTGATATTGCAGGGAAGGCTGGACACAAAATACAAGACAGCAGTTTGAAAGGTACATGAATCTTGTAGACTACTTGACGAGAAACACCTATTCTTTTTTCACTCTCAAAAATGTTATTCTGAGAATGTTACCTCTGTTACTACCCCACATTTTCTCCATTATTCTGGTCCCAATGACCACATTACTCCAGCAACTAAGATGATGAATTAGATCTGCTTCAGGTCCCTGCTCATGCTTCCCTTAATCCAATTACTAGGCAATGCAGAACAGTGTATGTAATCCTGATACTCTCTCCTCGTCAAGATGGCATCTGCCCACAACAATGCAGCTGAAATTGGGAACTTTGCTGAGTGTGGGATTGAAAGGTGTCAGCCGTGACAGCACTCTCGCCTGAATCAGAAGGTTGTGGGTTCAAGTCCCACTTCAGAGACCTGAGCACAAAAATCTAGGCTGACACTCCAATGCAGTACTGAGGGAGTGCTGCACTGTTGGAGGTGCTGCCTTTCGGATGAGACTTTAAACCAGGTGGTCGTAAAAGATCCCATGGCACTATTGCAAAGAAGAGCAGGGGAGTTACCTGGCCAATATTTATCCCTCAATCAATATCACTAAATCAAAACAGATTATCTGGTCATTATCACATTACCGTTTGTGGGAGCTTGCTGTGCGCAAATTGGCTGCCGCGTTTCCTACATTACAACAGTGACTACATTTCAAAAAAGCACTTACTTGACTGTAAAGCGCTTTGGGGTGTCCTGAAGTCGTGAAAGGTGTTTTTTTTCCCCAACCCACCACTCTATGTTACAATCAGTCCCAGAAAACATTTCAGCCAATTGCTCCATTATTCAACTATATGCATAGTTGGATAAACTCCAGCAGAACCTCTGCACACATTTGGGGGTACCCTAGAGTTGGCTCAGCTGACCTCTTGCTAAGCTCTCTGGATTTGGTTAAGTGGCATGTTTGGCTTTGGGGAGAGAGTGTGCATTCCACATTGGCCAAACAGAAATTCTCCAGGTGTCGATTTCTCAGTTACTCTTAAACACAATGGCCCATAATTTGCGGTCAGCGGCAAAGCAAAGGTGTTCCCCTCTGGCCCCGAAGTAAGTTTCCCACAAAGATCTCGCGATCTCTGTGGCGAGTTCGGCTTTTCCGACGTACATTTGAGATCAGCATAGTTTAGCGGGAATTCCATACTGCTGTGACATCAACAAGCTGTCGAAGCAGCCAATCACAATGCAGAATTCTCACAGACCGAGAACAAGGAATTCAGTAAGCTCCTTTGATTCTAACTTTTTAAAAATATTAGAGAGCAAATCAAAGATGGGGCACTCACATGGGGAAAAGGTAAACCCGAAATAAAGATGAATATACTTAAAAAAACATTTTTGAAAGTGTCTTAAAAATTTTTATTTTTAATAAAATGGATAAACTTGTGTGGTAAACCACTGTTATCGTTCACAACCGTTCACTATTGTTACACTGTTATCACTGTTTACACTGTTGTTATCACTACACAAGGTTACCTCTTGCCACGCACGCTGTTATACCTAGGCATACCTCAGCTGACTCCGCCCATGGCTCCGCCTGCTTGCCCAGGTATAAAGGTGACCGCTTGGCTAGTATTCTTCCTTGTTGGAACCGATCACCCACGAGGGTGGGCTCTGTTATTTAGCCAATAAAAACCTATAGTTACTATCTTAACTCGTCGCTTTTCATGGAATGAATTGATAGGTATATCAATTTTATTGGCTAAATTTTGAAATGACTGACCAGCCCCAGCAGCCGACTTGGCTGCGAGCCCTCCGACCGCCGTACCTGGATCTAAACCCACAGGCAGCGAATTCAGCCCTCGACTTCGATCACTGGCTGAGCTGCTTTGAATCCTACCTGGTAGCCTCCGGCGTGCCATCGGAAGCCGACAAACTAAGAGTTTTGACCGCCCAGGTGAGCCCTAAAGTATTTGCACTCATCCGGGACCTTGATACATGCGAGGAGGCCCTCGACCTGCTAAAAGAGCAGTACCGGAGCCCAGTAAATTCAATGTATGCCAGACATCTCCTAAGATCCCGCTCACAACAGCCAGGAGAGTCTGTAGATGAATTTTTACGGGCGCTACAAACACTCGGCAGGGACTGTGACTTTAAAGCTGTATCGGCTGCACAACATGCTGAAGGAAATATCCGTGATGCCTTCGTGAAAGGCCTTCGGTCCGACTACTCACGGCAAAGACTGCTTGAATCAAAGGACCTCGACTTGAAAGCAGCTACAGCCCTCGCTCGCTCCCTGGAAGTGGCCCATCAGGACCTCGGGGCGTACTCCGGGTACAGTGCTGCGCGACCGTGGGACTCAGGCCCGACTCCGGCCGCAATACCCCTCGCACCGCCGCCCCTGGGACCTACTACGGCGTCTGTGTCCCGGAATCGATCGGGACCGCCACCCCCGGGACCTGCTGCGGAGCGGAGCCCCGCGATCGGGCCGCCAGCTGCTATTTCTGTGGCCAGGCGAGACATCAAAGGGCGCGCTGCCCTGCAAGGAACGCGACCTGCTCCGGCTGCAGAAAAAAAGGCCACTTCGCGAACGCCTGCAGAGGGAAAGCCACAGACGCCAGCAGTGCCTCATGTGAGTCGTGGGGGCGGCCATCTTCTCCGCCATTTTGTTCGCCGCACTCGGCCGCCATGTTGTCTCCAGACCCGACCACCACCTCACCTGCCGACGACAGCAGCTCACTCAGCCATACACTGGCCTCCGTCACGCTTGACCAAGCTCTCCCGCATCATCTGTCCAGGTCCATGATGGACATCGAGGTAAACGGCCACGCCACGACCTGCCTGTTCGACAGCGGGAGCACGGAGAGTTTTATTCACCCAGACACGGTGCGCTGCTACTCCCTCACTGTCCGGCCAACGCGCCATCGGATCTCGATGGCGTCGAAGTCCCATTCAACAGACGTCAGCGGATACTGTGTGGTGACCCTGTCGGTTAGGGGCACGGAATATAAAAACTTTAAACTTCTCGTCCTGCCCCAGCTCTGCGCTGCCGTCCTACTAGGGCTGGATTTCCAATGCCACCTCCAAAGTGTCACTTTGGCATACGGTGGACCCCTCCCCCCACTCACAGTCTACAACCAGCAGTTTTTAAACCGCCCGCGCATACCACCTGCGGCCTCTCCACTCTCAAAGTCCCGCCCCCCTCCTTGTTCGCTAACCTCACCCGCGACTGTAAACCCGTCGCTACCAAGAGCAGGCGGTACAGCGCCGGGGACAGAGCTTTTATTAGCTCTGAGATGCAGCGTCTCCTGAAGGAGGGCATCATCGAGGGGAGCACCAGCCCCTGGCGTGCTCAGGTCGTAGTCGTTAAGACCGGCAATAAAAACCGCCTGGTCATCGACTACAGCCAAACCATAAACCGGTACACCCAGCTGGACGCATACCCCCTCCCCCGCATATCTGACATGGTCAACCAGATTGCACAGTAACGGGTATTCTCCACCATCGACCTTAAGTCGGCCCATCACCAACTCCCTATCCGCCCTGAGGACCGCCAGTATACCGCCTTCGAGGCGAATGGCCGCCTCTACCACTTCCTTCGGGTTCCCTTCGGCGTCACCAACAGGGTTTCGGTCTTCCAAAGGGAGATGGACCGGATGGTTGACCAGAACGCGCTGCAGGCCACGTTTCCTTATCTAGATAACGTCACCATCTGCGGCCACGACCAGCAGGACCACGATGTTAATCTGGAGAAATTCCTCCGTACGGCCCAACGGCTGAACCTCACTTACAATAAGGAGAAATGTGTGTTTAACACCTCGCGCCTTGCCATCCTCGGCTGCGTAGTAGAGAACGGAGTCATCGGCCCCGACCCCGAAAGAATGCGCCCCCTCATGGAGCTTCCCCTTCCCCACTGTCAAAAGGCACTGAAGAGAACCCTGGGGCTCTTCGCTTACTATGCCCAATGGGTGCCCAATTATGTGGACAAAGCCAGACCCCTCATGAAGTCCACCTCCTTCCCCCTGACAGCAGAAGCATGCGCAGCCTTCTCCCTCATAAAAGGAGACATTGCGAAGGCCACAATGCACGCAGTGGATGAGTCCATCCCTTTCCAAGTGGAGAGCGATGCATCCGACTTCGCCCTAGCTGCAACCCTTAACCAGGCAGGGAGACCTGTGGCCTTCTTCTGAAGGACCCTCCAGGGCCCTGAGATCCGACACTCTTCTGTCGAGAAGGAGGCCCAGGCGATTGTGGAAGCGGTACGACGCTGGAGGCATTACCTGGCAGGCAAACGATTTACCCTCCTCACCGACCAGCGTTCGGTTGCTTTTATGTTTAATAACAAGCGGAGGGGCAAAATCAAGAACGACAAGATCTTGAGGTGGAGAATTGAGCTCTCCACCTACGATTACGATATCTTGTACCGGCCTGGTAAACTCAACGAGCCCCCAGATGCTCTATCACGAGGTACATGCGCCAACGCGCAAGATGATAGACTGCGGACCCTCCACAACGACCTCTGCCACCCCGGGGTCACTAGACTTTACCACTTCATTAAGGCCCGCAACCTGCCCTACTCCATCGAGGAGGTCAGGACCATGACCAGGAACTGCCAAGTCTGTGCCGAATGCAAACCGCATTTCTATAGGCCGGACAGAGCAAGCCTGATCAAGGCCACCCGCCCCTTCGAGCGCTTGAGCATCGATTTTAAGGGGCCCCTCCCGTCCTCTGACCGTAATGTGTACTTCCTCAACATTATTGACGAGTACTCCCGTTTCCCCTTCGCCATCCCCTGCCCAGACATGACCAGTACCACGGTCATCAAATGCCTGAACGACCTCTTCGCCTTGTTCGGGTTCCCGAACTATATACATAGCGACCGGGGCTCATCCTTCATGAGCAAGGAACTTCGCCAGTTCCTGCTCGCGAGAGGTATTGCTGCGAGCAGGACCACCAGCTACAACCCCCGGGGGAACGGCCAGGTGGAAAGAGAGAATGCAACAGTTTGGAAGGCCGTCCTCTTAGCCCTAAAGTCTAAGGGCCTCCCAACCTCTCGCTGGCAGGAAGTCCTCCCGGCAGCGCTCCATTCCATCCGGTCACTGCTTTGTACCGCCATTAACGCCACCCCTCATGAGCAAATGTTCGTTTTCCCCAGGAAGTCGACTACGGGAACCTCGCTACCAACATGGCTGACTTCTCCGGGGCCCGTCCTGCTGCAGAAGCACGTGAGGACCCATAAAACGGACCCCCTGGTCGAGAGGGTGAACCTCCTGCACGCCAACCCCCAGTATGCCTATGTGGAATACCCAGACGGGCGGGAGGACACAGTCTCCTTGCGAGACCTCGCACCCTCGGGCACCCCTGAGACACCACCATTATCCCCCACCACTCCCCTAAATCCAGCTCCTGTTGGCGGCATGCCGGAACCCCAGGGGCCTTCGTCGACCACGCAGACACCAGCATTAACATCGGATACTGCACCACCGCCGCCGCTGCTGCGCCGGTCAGAAAGGCTTACGAGGCCTCCTGATAGACTGACATACACGAACTAGTAGTACACTTCACCCCACCGGACTCAATTTTAAACAAGGGGTGAATGTGGTAAACCACTGTTATCGTTCACAACCGTTCACTATTGTTACACTGTTGTTATCACTGTTTACACTGTTGTTATCACTACACAAGGTTACCTCTTGCCACGCACGCTGTTATACCTAGGCATACCTCAGCTGACTCCGCCCATGGCTCCGCCTGCTTGCCCAGGTATAAAGGTGACCGCTTGGCTAGTATTCTTCCTTGTTGGAACCGATCACCCACGAGGGTGGGCTCTGTTATTTAGCCAATAAAAACCTATAGTTACTATCTTAACTCGTCGCTTTTCATGGAATGAATTGATAGGTATATCAACTTGACATTCCACAAAATTTAAATCAGGGCCATAACCTTTGTTTAGCAGTCGATACACTGTTATAACCCCAGTTACACCTAATCCAAAATGGTCTCACTTTTAATGGGATATTTAACAGCGGCATTACCGTGGAAAATCCAAAGTTTTCGTCAGTTTCCAGAATTTCACAGATTACACTGATCGCTGGCTTTGGGGAGAGGGAGGGGCCACATCACAGCCAGTGTCCTAGCTATGCCTGCCTTTTCGTGGGATGTGTGGAACACTCTTTGTTCCAGTCCTACTCAGCTCCCCTCCCTCACCTCTTTTTCCAGTACATTGATGACTGTATCGGTGCCGTCTCCTGCTCTCGCCCTGAACTGGACAATTTCATTCACTTTGCTTCCAATTTCCACCCTTCCCTCACCTTCACATGGTCCATCTCTGACTCTTCCCTTCCCTGACTTCTCCATCTCCATCTCTGGGGATAGGTTATTGACAAACATTCACTACAAGCCCACTGACTCCCACAGCTACCTGGACTACACTTCCTCCCACCCCGCCTCCTGTAAGGACTCTATTCCATTCTCCCAGTTTCTCCATCTCCGCCGCATCTGCTCCGACGATGCCACCTTCCACACTAGTGCTTCCGACATGTCTTCCTTTTTACTCAACCGAGGATTCCCCTTTACTCTGGTTGACACGGCCCTCGACCGTGTCCGTTCTATCTCCCTCAACCCTGCCCCTCCCTCCTGGAACCACGATAGAGTTCCCCTTGTCCTCACCTTTCACCCCACCAGGCTCCACATTCAACGGATCATCCTCCGCCACCTCCAGCGTGATCCCACCACCAAACGCATCTTCCCCTCAGGTTCCCTTTCAGCATTCCGTAGGGACCGCTCCCTCCGCAACACCCTAGTCCACTCCTCTACCACCCCCAGCACCCCTTCCCCTTCACCCGGCACATTCCCGTGCAAGCGCAGGAGATGCAACACATGTCCTTATACCTCCCCCCTTCCCACTGTGCAGGGCCTCAATAAGAACATAAGAAATAGGAGCAGGAGTAGGTCAATCGGACCCTCGAGCCTGCTCCGCCATTCAATAAGATCATGGCTGATCTGATCCTAACCGCCAATCCACTATCACAGAACCATCTCCTGAATCTAACAGAATTAGACACACGAAATAGGAGCAGGATCAGGCTACACGGCCCCTGGGCCCGCTCCGCTACCCACAGGGCCATGTCCAATCCGAACCTAGACTCATGTCCAAATTCCTGCCCGCTCCCCGTAAGCCTTAATTCCCTTTACTTCTAGGAAACTGTCTATTTCTGTTTTAAATTTATGTAATGTTGTAGCTTCTACAGCTTTTTGGGGCAGCATATTCCATGGACCTACCACCCTCTGAGTGAAGTAGTTCCTCCTCATCTCAGTTTTGAAAGAGCAGCCCCTTATTCTAAGACTATGCCCCCTAGTTCTAGTTTCACCCATCATCGGGAACATCTTCCCCGCATCCACCCGATCCAACCCCTTCACAATCTTATATGTTTCAATAAGATCGCCTCTCATTCTTCTGAACTCCAATGAGTAGAGTCCCAATCTACTCAACCTCTCCTCATATGTCCATCCCCTCATCGCCGGGATTAACCAAGTGAACCTTCTTTGTACTGACTCGAGAGCAAGTATGTCTTTTCTTAAGTATGGACACCAAAACTGAATGCAGTATTCCAGGTGCGGTCTCCGGTCTCACCAATACCTTGTACAACTGAAGCAATACCTCCCTATTTTTATATTCCATCCCCCTAGCAATGAAAGCCAACATTCCATTGGCCTTCTTGATCACTTGCTGCACCTGCATACTAACCTTTTGAGTTTCGTGCACCAGGACCCCCAGATCCCTTTGTACTTCAGTACTTTCCAGTTTCTTGCCATTAAGATAATAACTTGCTCTACGATTTTTCCTGCCAAAGTGCATAACCTCACACTTTCCAGTATTGTATTCCATCTGCCAAATCTCTGCCCACTTACTTAGCCTGTCTATGTCCCCTTGCAGGTTTTTTATGTCCTCCTCACTCACTACTTTCCCTCCCATCTTAGTATCATCTGCAAACTTTGATATGTTACACTCGGTCCCCTCCTCCAAATCGTTAATATAGATTGTAAAGAGTTGGGGACCCAGCACTGACCCCTGCGGAACACCACTAGTGACTGATTGCCAGTCTGAGAATGAACCATTTATCCCAACTCTCTGCCTTCTGTTAGATAGCCAATCCTCTATCCATGCCAGAATATTACCCCCAATCCCGTGATTTTTTATCTTAAGCAATAATCTTTTGTGTGGCACCTTGTCAAATGCCTTTTGGAAGTCTAAATACACTACGTCCACTGGTTCCCCTTTATCCACCCTATACGTTACTTCCTCAAAGAACTCCAGCAAATTTGTCAAACATGACTTCCCCTTCATAAAACCATGCTGACTTTGTCCTATTAAATTATGATTATCCAAATGTCCTGTTACTGTCTCCTTAATAATGGACTCCAAAATTTTACCTACCACAGATGTTAGGCTAACCGGTCTATAGTTTCCAGCCTTCTGTCTACTGCCCTTTTTAAATAAGGGTGTTACATTAGCAGTTTTCCAGTCTGCCGGGACCTTTGCTGAGTCCAGGGAGTTTTGGAAAATTATTACCAATGCATCCACAATCCCTACCGCCACTTCCCTCAAGACCCTAGGATGTAAGCCAACAGGTCCAGGTGATTTATCCGCCTCGAGTCCCATTATTTTACCGAGTACCACTTCCTTAGTGATTTTGATCGTGTTTAGCTCTTCCCCCCCTATAGCCCCCTGTTTGTCCAGTGTTGGAATATTCTTAGTGTCCTCTACTGTAAAGACTGATACAAAATATTCAGTGTTTTTGCCATCTCCATATTTCCCACCATTAATTTCCCGGTCTCATCCTCTAAGGGACCAACATTTACTTTAGCCACCCTTTTTCCTTTTATATAACTATAAAAACTCTTACTATCTGTTTTTATATTTTTTGCTAATTTACTTTCATAATCTATCTTCCCTTTCTTAATCAATCTTTTTGTTATTTTTTGCTGTCTTTTAAAGTTTTCCCAATCCTCTATCCTCCCACTAGATTTGGCTACCTTATATGCCCTTGTTTTTAGTCGAATACTGTCCTTAATTTCTTTACTTAGCCACGGATGGCGGTCTTTTCTTTTACACCCTTTTCTTCTCAGTGGAATATATTTTTTTTGGAAGTTGTAAAATAACTCCTTAAATGTACACCACTGATCATGTATCGTCTTACCCTTTAATCTATTTTCCCAATCCACTCTACTCAATTCCGCTCTCATACCTTCATAGTCTCCTTTATTCAAGCTTAGCACGCTTGTTTGAGATCCAACCTTCTCACCCTCTAATTGAATATGGAATTCAACCATGTTATGGTCACTCATTCCAAGGGGATCCTTTACTAGGACATTTTTAATTAATCCCGTCTCGTTACACAGGACCAGATCTAAGGTTGCTTGCCCCCTGGTCGGTTCAGTTACATACTGCTCAAGAAACCCATCCCGAATACACTCAATGAACTCATCCTCAAGGCAGCCCTGCCCAATTTGATTTGTCCAATTAATATGATAGTTCAAATCCCCCATAATTATAGATGTTCCCTCATTACAAGCCTCAACTATTTCCTGATTGATACGCCGTCCAACAGAGTTGCAACTGTTCGGAGGCCTATAGATTACGCCCACTAGTGTTTTTTTCCCCTTATTATTCCTTACCTCCACCCAAACTGTTTCATTATCCTGATCTTTTGACCCAATATCATTTCTCTGTATTACAGTGATTCCTTCCTTTATTAACACAGCCACCCCACCTCCCCTTCCTTCCTGCCTGTCCTTCCTGATCGTTAAATAACCTGGTATGTTTAATTCCCAGGCATTGTCACCTTGCAGCCATGTTTCTGTAATGGCCACAAGATCATACCCATATGTAGTTATTTGTGCCATTAACTCGTCTATTTTGTTACGAATGCTACGTGCATTCAGATAGAGAACTTTCAAAGATGTTTTGTGACACTTAGTTCCTGCTTTTGCCCTTTTTATTACTTTACCTTTTACTCCATACCTTCTGCCCCTTCCTGACATGCTCTGGTTTTTAATTTCCCCACTGCTACCTAAGTCTATGACCTTCTCTGTTGTCATTTTTATTATTTGCTCTCTAGGAACTTCCCCCCCCCACTAGTTAGTTTAAAGCCCTCTCTGCAGCCCTAGTTATATGATCCGCCAGGACTCTAGTCCCAGCACTGGCCAAGTGAAGCCTGTCCCAACGGAACAGCTCCCTCCTGCCCCAGTACTGGTGCCAGTGTCCCAGGAAGCAAAACCCATTTCTCCCACACCAGTCTTTGAGCCACGCATTTAACTCTCTAATTTTATTTGTCCTAGCCAAATTCGCTCGTGGCTCAGGTAATAATCCAGAGATTATTACCCTTGAGGTTGTGTTTTTTAATTTGACCCCTCGCTGCTCATACTCCTTTAACAGAACTGGCTTCCTAGTCCTATCTACGTCGTTTGTACCAACATGGACCACGACAACTGGATCCACCCCCTCCCACTGCAAGTTTCTTTCCAGCCCAGAGGAGATGTCCTTAACCCTGGCACCGTGTAGGCAACACAGCCTTCGGGACTCTCGCTCTCGGCTGCAGAGAACTCTATCTATCCCCCTAATAATACTATCCCCTACCACTGCAACATTTATATTTACTCCCCCCTCTTGAATGGCCCCCCGTTCCATGGTGCTGTGGCCAGGTTGCTCATCCTCCCTGCAGTCCCTGCTCCTGTCCCCACAGGGAGTAAGAACCTCAAACCTGTTGGACAAGAGCAAGGGCTGCGGCTCCTCCAGCTCTCCCTCCTGGATCCCCGTACCTGCCTCACTCGTAGTCACATCATCCTGTCCCTGACCATGGGCTACATCTGAATTAATTAACTTCATAGGTGTGACCACCTCCTGATACACAGGGTCCAGGTACTTCTCCCCCTCCCTGATGTGTCGCAGTGTCTGAAGCTCAGACTCCAGCTCATCAACACGGAGCTGGAGTTCCTGTAGCAGCAGACACTTGTCACAGACGTAATCACCGTGAGCCTCAATGGGGTCCACCGGCTCCCACATCTCGCAACAGTAACACATCACCTGCTCCATTCTATGTAATTCATTAAATTTTTTATTGTTAGTTATGGACACCCTCTGCCCGATTTTAGATGCTAGTATCCCCTTTAATTAATTGGATTTAAATTAAATCAATCCCTCTAGTTTCACCAGTTAAATGGTTTACCAACAGTCACTCTGCACCAGAAAGGCCTTATTAACTACAACCCACAGCGTTAAAGTTTGAAAAGAGCACCCAACACCCCACGTACCCTAACTCACACTTACCCAAACTCACAGCACTCTTTGATGACTCGCACTCAGTGCTTGCTCGCACTAGGACTGGTCTTTTTATACTGTTTGTTTGTTTACAGCCAAATGAGTCACCCCTGCTGATTGGTTAGAAAACTGGTTTCCACTGCCTGCTGTGCCAATTTACTCCTACTGCAGTGTAACCTTGTTTTACTCTTCTTAAACCAACAGAATCCCAAATATTTAACTTTTCCCCTTTACTTAAACTGCTTAAGTAATCTTATCAAGAATGATTTAAAGAGAAATAACAACTAAAGAACTCTCACACTTACCCAAACTCACAGCACTCCTCCAGGTGAAACTGCGATTTATTTGTACTTCCTGCAATTTAGTATACTGTATTTGCTGCTCACGATGTGGTCTCCTCTACATTGGGGAGACCAAATGCAGATTGGGTGACCGCTTTGCGGAACACCTCCGTTCAGTCCGTAAGGGGGACCCCGAGCTCCCAGTGGCCTGTCACTTTAATTCACCGCTCCATTCCCACTCAGACCTCACCATCCTCGGCCTCTTGCACTGTTCCACGGAAGCTCAGCGTAAGCTCGAGGAACAGCACCTCATCTTTCGATTAGGCACTCTATAGCCCTCTGGACTCAACATAGAGTTCAACAATTTCAGATCATAACCTCGCCCCCTATCACATATATATACACATCTTTTATTATTTTTTTTATCCACACTTTTGTTTGGCCTTTTTTCTTCCCTCCCACATGGCAGCCATCCTACATTCTGCCAGCGCAATTCACACTTCATCTATAGCCATCCTTTGTTCCTTAACCTGTCCCATTACCACCTCCTCTTGCCTTGAATATCTCTTAATGTCTCTCTTAGGCCCAGAAATTCGGGTCAGGGGCTTCCCGCGGGTGCAAGCCCCCGATCTGCACTTACCTTGCGCGCCGGCTGTTGAGCTGTAGGCCCCCATGGAATTCTAATCCGGGGCCTGGTCCAGCTGCCGGCACGCAGTGCTTGCGTATCCCAGGGGCGCAGTTAGTTCGATATGTCCCCTGGGATCACGTGGGCCATGGGCAGCCAATCGGAGCAGGGAATACTCCATTCATAAGTCGGACAGGAAGTGCTGTCAAGACTTATAAATACTACGGCCCCAAAATAGCACTAAATCTTCAAATAAATTTTAAAAAACATCACATTTTTTAAATAAACTATAAATTACATGAAATAACTATTTTAAACAATAATTTAAATTTTTGAAAAAAAGAATTTTATTTTCTAATTGGGCTAAAAATATACTTACCTTGTAAAAATAATAATGCTGTGGAAAAAATGTTTTAATTTTAATTAATTCACCACTTACCTTGTAAAAAGCAGGCCTTACGTCTGCTTTTTATATTTCTAAATTCTGCAGGCTTACCCTCCCGGGAAAACCTGTAAAAAAAAACAAAGTTCGATGCGCACGTGCAGCCTCCCCCGCGCACGCGTTCGACCTCTGAACCTCTTCGTTCAGAGGAACGGAAGTGCCAGTTTCCCGCGGACGCGCAGTGCATGCAGGAAACCGGCACTTCCATTGGGCCTACGGGCGAGTACGCCGTGCGTACTCACCCGTGGAGACCCGAATTTCTGGGCCAATGTCTCTTAATCTCTCCTGCTTTCTATCCCATCACTGACCTTCCCTTTTGTTCTTTCATCCCCTCCCCCTTTTCCCAGCCCCTAACTTGCTTCACAATCTGTTCCTTTTCCTGCTTTTTACCAATTCTGACGAAAGGTCATCGACCTGAAACGTTAACTCTGTTTCTCTCTCCATGGATGCTGCCCTGGCCTGCTAAGTTTTTCCAGCGTTTTCTGTTGTTATTTCAGGGCAGTGAATGACTGACTGCAACTTCAGGATTTCCATGTTCGGATGCACATGCGTTACATCCTGAAGTTGCGGTCCATTTCAAAGGGGTAATAACAATGAGCTTTGTTAGTTCCCCGTTATTACCCACCACAAATTCTGGACCAATGGGTTTCCACATCGCAGAGACCCAGCTGACCCTCCAAAAAATAATTAATGGGTTCATTACAACCAATAAATCTAATTATCTTCCTACTTTGTGTTTGTCATGATTAAGAATATAAACTGCATTAAAAAAAATTAATTTATTGGCAGCAAACCGTGTTCTACTGCATCGCTGCTAGTCAGTGAAAACTATAGTAGAAGAGGAGAGTTTATGGATGAGCCTTTCCATAACTCAGTGTTAAATAAATTTTAGATGATCATGAAACTGTTACAGCACATAAGAGAACTAATAGAAGCTGTGCTACAGTCATACCTATTCAGTGAGTTCTTGCTATGCTGCCAAACTGAGGTTCCAAGTGTAACATTTGCATATTGAATTATCATTGGCCCGCAGGCATCTGTAAGGAATACCTATTATATTCATGTGATCACATGCTGAGTTGTCATTGGCCTGCAGGCATCTGTAAGGACTACTATTGTTTTGAAGACCCAGGCTAGGGGTCCTAATGCCATGCTTTTCCCCACTGCTGCTATGAGTAAGATCACAGACCTAATGCTTAATAAAAGAGTTAAACTGTAATACTCCGTTGTCCTGCAATTTATTATTTTATACAAAGTGTGTAAAACAAGACACCAAGCAGAGTCTGGGCTTTATGTGCAGGATGAATGCATAAGTCCTAGGCGCAACCATCTTCAGCTGCTTAAGAATATAAGAAATAGGAGCAGGAGTAGGCCATACAGCCCCTCGAGCCTGCTCCACCATTCAGTAAGATCATGGCTGATCTTCAATCTCAACTCCACTTTCCCGCCTGATCTTCATATTCCTTGGTTCTCCTAGAGTCCAAAGATCTATCTATCTCAGCCTTGAATATACTCAAAGACTCAGCATCCACAGCCCTCTGGAGCAGAGAATTTCAAGGATTCACAACCCTCTGAGTAAAGACATTTCTTCTCAGCTCGGTCTTAAATGGCCTACCCCTTATCCTGAGGCTCTGCCCACTAGTTCTAGGCACTCCAGCCAGGGGAAACAACCTCTCAGCATCTACCCCGTCATCCCTTTCAGAATCTTCTATGTTTCAATGAGATCACCTCTCATCCTTCTAAACTCCAGAGAGTATAGGCCCATCCTACACAATCACAGGAAAGCCCCCTCTTCCCAGGGATCAATCTAATGAACCTTCATTGCACCACCTCCAAGGCAAGTATATCCTTCCTTAGATAAGGAGACCAAAACTGTGCATGGTACTCCAGGTGTGGTCTCACCAAGGCCCTGTACAATTGTAGCAAGACCTACTTACTCTTATACTCCAACCCCCGTGCAATAAAGGCCAACATACCATTTGCCTTCCTTATTGCTTGCTGTACTTGCATGCTAGCTTTCTGTGTTTCTTGCACGAGGACACCCAAATCTCTCTGAACACCAACATTTGAAAGTTCAGAGAGCAAGACACCCCAACAATTGTTGTGCAGAATATTGTGACGAGTTACACAGCAAATTATTGTAAACAGGAGGGACTCATTTATGACAAGTTTTGTTTATACGTTGCTTCTAGTCAGTTGTATTGATCACTTCTGTTCCGATGCAAGTCAAGAGGTCATGAATGAAGAGCTTGGCCATGAGCTTCAGATCCCAAGTAACTTCAGCCACACCCCATCCATCTATGACCTAGAAAACACACAAGAGATCAAGAAAACCTATCCACATGATTAACCCTCACACAACTGGGTTCTGAGCCACCTTAGGCCTCACAGATGAATGTCAAGGTGAAACAGATGGAAAATATGGACAGCGCCAATAACCTAGGCTTCCTTCTATAAATCAAGATGAAATAATGCTGCACGATGTTGATGATAATGGGGAGCTCACCACACATTCCATAGAACCTTCACCAGACCACCCCTTTACAGACTCATCAGAAATTTCTCTGATGCAAGAGATAGCCCTGATTCTATGATTGTGTCATCTGATGAGATACAGGACTCTGCAAACGAGGAGTTGGGCAGATCTGGAGACAGCAGCATGACTGAGGGAGAAGGAAAGAGCACACGCACAAAGGCTCTGAAAAGAAACTTCAAGAATGGGATCATAAGAAGATGGGAAAAGATTAAGAGACACAATCAGGATATATACAGAACGAGTAACTGTAGAGGCTGAAAATGCACTGATCTTTGCGGACATGTTTCTACAGACAAGTTTTAAAATAGAATTCTAATTTATGATCAGCATAGTATTTTGAATATGTAGTATTTTGAATGCCCGTTTTAGTAAGCATTATTTGAAATATCCCGAAGCAAATTTTTTTAAATGCTCAATCTATTTTTAGTGTAAAGTTAAACTATTTGTGCATATACATTGTTTCACAATATATTTTAACTGTTTTAACCAGTGATGGACTCAGTATGAAAGCAATTCATGCCTTTGATATAATAAAGAGCAAACTTGTAGTTAATTTGAAGAAAATATCTCTAACATGAAAAAGCTAATTTTTTTTTTTTTTAAAGCACCTGAAAGGTCTCTCCTTGCCTAGTATAGGTATCACCCTGTGAAATACTAACCCATACAGACCAGAAGGTACCATATTCAATTCTCAAACTGTGCTGAGTTATCTGATCTCTGCCAGAGGGGAGTTGGGGGGAACAGCTGTAGTGGTATTAGAATTGGCCTTAGCAACCCTGGGCTGGGGAAGAGAGCTGGGAATTACTTTTTAAATCAGCCAGTTCCAGCTCCTGATCACTTTCCTGTAGCCCTGCTATAAAGTGGGAGTGTGATGACTTTAGGTGAGGACAGTATTGACTTTGGTGGTGATGCTCTCTATAGCCAAATAACTTACTGCAAATGTCAACACTCACAAATGAAGAACTGCTACCTGGGGAAGATGCAAGAGAGCTGTATTCCTGCAAGAATCAGTGCCTTTGGGAGAGGAGCGAATTGAAAGAAAAAAAGTACCACACAAGATATTATGTAATGTGCAATTTTAAATCTCTCAGCATCACCACAGACATAGGTAAAGCAAAAACATAAATCAAATTAAAAAGTGTTAATATATTTTTCATCCACTAAGTTGAAACTGATTTGATTCTAAAATAGGGACATCGGAATTGCCGATTTCAGGCATGCGAAGCGCATGCGCTGAAAACCAGCATTTCCGATCTGTCAAGAATCCTCTTGACAGATCGGACACCTGCTCTGGAGAAGGGCCTCTGCGGGTGGAGAGTTTTGCTTTCTGCAGAACCTCCGCCCGCTGAAAACCCTTAGAAATCTTACGCCTGGTAAAAGCAGGCGTAAGGCCTGCTTTTACCAGCATAAGAGTTTTAAAAAGTTAAAATAAAAAATTCCCACTCATTTATAATTTAGGTAAGTTTGTTTTTAGCCCTGTAAAAAAAAATATTTTTTCAAAAAATTAAACTTGTTTAAAATATTTAATTTAATGTAATTTTAAAAACGTGATGGTTTTTAAAAAACTCATTTAATGTTTTGATGTCTTTTTTCAGTGATCCCCATTCATACTTTTGACAGTTCTGTCAAAAGTATGAAGGGGGATTCCCTTCTTTCATTGGCTCATCTGGCCCACGTGATCCCAGGGATGCTTGCGAACCGCATGCGCCCCTGGGATACGTGGGCCCTGCGCATTTCGACTGTGGACAGGCCCAGGATCAGAAGTGTCCGGACCTCGGTAGCCCTCAGGTAAGTGCATAGATTTTTCTCCATGGAGGCATCCGCACGCAGGAAGTCGCCCATCGGAAATTACGGGCCATTATTGGCTGCTAAATGTGGATTTACTAAAAGGAAATTAATTCATCCTTTTTTCTTCATGAGTTTACTTACCAGACCACAGCACCTTACAGGGAGGAAAGAGGGGCAGCCTGTCCAGAAGCCAAATGGAAAACCAAACACAGCTCAACCGAGCTTCTTCCTTTTCTTTTGTAACACTTGCTGTCATCTTACAAGCAGCTGCAAAATAAGATAGGACGAGCATAGATGGGTGGTGGCTTGTATAAACGGCCAATACATCCTCATCAGAACGAGGATATGCAGCTTGGGGATTTCTAAAATTATATTATTTGTGTTCAGACCCATGCTCGGGTTCCAACATCGAGTCTGGGTAACCATAAGATGCGGCATCTTCTGGATAAGGACTAGAAAAATCACAGGGAATTCCCCAGAAAATAACTCATCTTTTGGCTACCAGAGTCAGGTGACAAGAGCATTATTCATACCTTAATAATATTTTGCCATAGTGGCATCTTGCAGGGGACTCAATTTCTACATGATGGTGAGCATATCATCACATACACCCAATTAACCATTAGAAACTATAACAATAGTTATCACACACGAGAGGAATGGAACACGTAGATACCACCAGAAACTTTTCAATCCACAGGCAATGAAGAACAATTCCACTTCACCAGGAAACATGGCTGAGATGGTACAGAACATAGTACAGGATCTGGACATTTGAATTCCAACAGGACTAGCAAGAAATTACAGAAATATGATAAAGGCCAATTCTCGCCCATCTTCTAGGTTCAAATAGTGGAAAAAGGGCATACCATAAACTGGATCAAAAGTAGACACAAAACTTCTTGCCCTTCAAGTCATACACATTGCTCATCAAACTCTAGCAAAGGCTTCCTCCATCACGGTATCTCAAACTATCCTTGTGTGGGGAAATCTAAAGTGGTTGGTTATCCAATGTAACAGGAAAAGAAAGGCACCCAACACTGGCCTTTATTGGGGTGATGAATTAGCAAACAAGCAATAATTGAGTTAGAAGGGTTGTGGGTTTAAGCTCGACTCCAGGATTTAAGCAGATAATTTAGGCCGACCCACCAGTGCAGTACTGTTGGAGGTGCTGCCTGCCTGTTCAATTGGACATAAAAAATTCCATGGCATCATTCAAATAGGAGCAGGGCGTTTTACCGGTGTCCTGAACAACATTCCTCCCTTGACCTCCATCATCAAAACAGTTTAACTGGTCATTCATCTCATTTTGCTGTTTGTGGGATTTTGCTGTGCGTATGTTGACTGCTGCCTTTGCCTCCATAATAGTGACTACCCTTCAAATGTAATTGATGCGCTATGAAATGTTTTGAGGTGCCCCACGGATATGATGAGGTATCTTATATAAATGGAAGTTCTTTCTCTTCTAGTAGCAAGTGATGACATATGATCAGATGAGCACGAGCTTGTGTCTAAAAGAAAATAGTTTTGAACGGAAGCCATAGCTATGCAACTGGCAAATTTAATTTACATCAACTTGAAGGATTTTTTTTTGTTCTGAGTTTTACCCAATGGAAATGACATTTAAAAACAGTGGCCTAGAAATTCAGTTTGGGCCCACCAGCTGGTTTGCGCCCAAAAGTTAGCGCTGGGCGGGGAGCCATTAGTGACCGTCAGATATTTGGCTTCTGCGCCCCAAGTCGGAACCGGGCGCTATTCCAGGGTGTGGTCGCCCCTGCTTGGGGCGCTGAAACTGAATTTCAGCGCTGTAGGCGCCGCTGCGCCACCCGATGCGGTGCGGCAGGCTGCAGTACTGCAGGCCTCCTCCTTCTCTTAAGGTGGAGGTGCCTGCAACGGGGAGATCGCCGCTGGATTGTGCCGGCAAATGAGCCCGGCACCACGGAGAAGTGCCGGGCTCGTGGAAAGCAGCCGGCAATGCCGCGGGGGGGGGGGGGGGGGGGGGGGTGGTGGTGGAGGCGGCCGGGGAAGGAGGTGCGGGCAGGCGGCCGCCGAAAAAGCGGCCGGCCGCACCTCCACCTTTATACGCCCCACTAAGGCCCTGGTCTCCGGATGTAAGTAGCGGCCGCCACGGAGGAGGCGGCGGCAACTGAATATGGGATTCGGGCCGGCATCGGGGCGGAACCGGGGCACTGCGCACACCGATGGATACAAAGTTAAATCCACTTATATTGAACCCAAGAGTATTAGTGTGTTATTTTATATAGTGTTTATTTTAAAACTGTACTCAAGTTACAGCACTGGTTTCCATTAGAACAGGGATAACAGTTCTAACACATCTGTCCTCCATCTGTGCAAGAAAAAATGGAATAACCAGTCTTCCGAATTAATTTTGCCTCCTTTGAAAACTGGGCCAGGGAAAATATTTCCCCCCCAATTTTCTGCCTCCTTTCCTGATGCTGGGCTACAGTTTTATGAATAGGAAAACCCTCTGGCACCTTGCTATTTCTTGATGCATAAGCTTAGACCACGAGCGACTATGGGCTATTTGACCATGCAGTGCACCACAGCAGAGTCCAATCCTGCCCTCATCCAATGTCCACACATGCACTTTTTCCAGCATTAGTTAGGAATCATAAGCCTCCCTAGCACAGGAGTGCCCAATTACAGGCACGGCTGAAATCAGATAACATAGACCAGGGAAAGTACTTTTAAACAGCTCAGTCAATTCTGGCTAGCAGGGCAGTTCTGCTGAAGCTGCCAAGTTTCTGATGCATTGTTTTCACTAGTCAGATTTATGCTGTCTTTTACTGCAACCTACAAATGCAAGGCCTTTGTGTAAGTCATCACTGTTTTAAAAACACTGCTTTTTAAGCACTAAACAAATTTTGCTGTTTAGGATTTATTTTTAGAAAGAATAGTATCTAGGTTGCGTATAATCTGATTTGGACAGTACTCTTCATTTTCTTTTTGTTTTACAATTCTGGGGAAAAAAAAAGTTAAACCACACACTGTTCTCAAAGATTTCAAAAACTAGTCACCATTACATACAAGCCCTTAATGAGAATAAAGCTCCACTTAAAAAATATGTATTTGATATGGGGAAGAAACATGAAATACCAATAATATAAACAATTAGAAGTAATGCTACCACTTTTAAAGAGTATTACAAACTGAATTTTTGAGGAACAAAGCAGAATGCATCAACAGCACCATGATAGAGGTTTACACTAGTGAGAAAATGTATTGTATGTAAATAGGGCCAATTCTGGTATCCCAGTGTACTGGAACACCAATATATTGCATCACCGCAGTGAAGCCCAAGGTTTCATCAGATCCACTCTTACCAACCTGCTTGGGGAGTTGGGGAACGGTGGTGGTGGGGGGGCGGTGAGGAAGGAAGGGAAGAAACAAATGAAGGGGTACCCATCACTGTTTCAGTTGCAAGAGGCATATGTGCCATCAAGACAACAAAGAAAAAAGTAACATATTAAATAAAACCAATCACACACTTCAAAGGTTAAACTTTCCTTTAAACACAGCATAAACTAATACTGTAAGGAACATTTTCAAAAGTTGAAAACATTCTAATGACAGATGTTAAACGTTGAGCAAGTCTCATCTCCTCCATTTCAATTTATCCCTATCCCAGGCACTCACCTGTATGTTATTCTTCTTTAAGGAAAATGAGATATGCTTCCATACAACAAGAGGCCATTGTATCTCCTCCACTCCCCCCACCCCTCACCCTCTAGTATGGTCAAACATCTCCATTTAGCAATTTAGTAGGTAACTAATGTAATCTACTACA
This sequence comes from Somniosus microcephalus, assembly GCF_052327205.1. Taxonomy (NCBI): domain Eukaryota; kingdom Metazoa; phylum Chordata; class Chondrichthyes; order Squaliformes; family Somniosidae; genus Somniosus; species Somniosus microcephalus. The sequence continues at coordinate 208,707,453 of NC_140990.1, read as the reverse complement.
TCTATCAGATTAGATTTGAACAACTGCACTCCTGGTACAAAGCTTCACCCATCAGACCACATTCTGGGAATTCAGGCACGGAAGTCAGCACGACCCACAGGATTTTCCATTATGGATGAAAAGTACCCTGGGACCTGTTGAATTCTTTGCCAGAATTCCCAATATGCAGTCCCAAACAGGGAAAGCTCAACTCGGAGTGCAAATTTGTAAAATCTACCCTATAGTGTAAAACACACTCAAGTGATAACTGCACATAGAAACATAACAAATGCACGTCTTTACAGCAGGCTTCGATTGGATTTAGAAAGGCACGTCATTCAATTTCAGATGCACTAGTCCTCGGTGTTAATCTTCCACATTCCATGGATAAATAAGGCAAACCAAACCGATTGTGAGGTGGAGGGTAGCTGAAAGGGAGAAAAGTGATGCCTTTCCCTTCATGAAATTTTCACATTGCACCAAGTTTCCCCCCCTTCATGAAATTTTCACATTGCACCAAGTTTCCCTTATTATCACAACTTATTTTCAGAGTACAGGTACAGTACTTCTTGTATTTCCCCACTCCAAATGTTTTTCTTTTTACTCTCTCTGCTCCTGAGGCAGTGACTCATGCTGGGGTGCAGTTCCACAGGCAGGAGTAAAGGAGCATCTCAACCAAGTAGACATTCTCCATATACAAACCTGAAAATTAAGTTGATGGGCTATTTAATCATTGGACCATCACAGTCTATCCCAATCATGTCCTCATCTGGTGTCACCACACACACACACACACTGTTCCACCAGGGTACTTGGACAGCATTCCCTAGTCTAGCCCTGGGACACAAGTGCCCAACTGCCACCACGGCTAACTCAACACAAACCAGGGATTGAGACTTCACAATTTGTACGGCTCAGGTGTCCCACTTTGTGGTGCATTTACTAACTAAGGCATTAACAAGCCCTTGATTTTCCTAATTTATCAAAACCATTAAATTAAGCATTAAGTACAGAAGATTGAGGGGTGAACTGATCGCGGTGTTTAAAATGTTAAAAGGATTCAATAGGGTAGGTAAAGTATTTCCTTCGGTGGGGAATCAAGAAGATGGGGACATAATCTTAAAATTAGAGCTGAGCCATTCAGGAGCGCAATCAGAAAGCACTTCTTCACACAAAGGGTAATAGATTGTCCTGTGAGAAGAGATTGGTAGATTGGGCCTATAATATCTGGAGTTTAGAAGAATGAGAGGTGAGCTCATTGAAACATATAAGATTCTGAGGGGGATTGACAGGGTAGATGCTGAGAGGTTGTTTCCCCTGGCTGGAGAGTCTAGAACTGGGGGGCCTAGTCTCAGGATAAGGGTCAGCCATTTAAGATTGAGGGGAGAAGGAATTTCTTCAGAGGGTTGTGAATCTTCAGAATTCTCTACCCGAAAGGGCTGTGGATGCTGAATCATTGAGTATGTTCAAGGCTGAAATAGATTTTTGGACTCTAGGGGAGTCAAGGATATGGGGGTCGGACGGGAAAGTGGAGTTGAGATTGAAGATCAGCCATGATCTTATTGAATGGGGGAGCAGGCTCGTGGGGCCGTATGGCCTACTACTGCTCCTAATTCTTATGTTCTTAGAAAACTGGAAATCTCTCCCCCAAAATGGGCTGTGGATTCAGGGACAATTGAAGCTTTCAAGACTGAGCTCGATTGATTTTTGTTAGGTACGGGTATCAAGGGATTTGGAGCAAAGGTGGGTAAATGGAGTTGAATACGGATCAGCCATGATCAAACTGAATGGTGGAGCAGGCTCGAGGGGCTGAATGGTCTACTCCTAATATTCCTAGGAGATAAGATTACCTGACATCTGCAAAGTTAGTAAACACAGTTTAGTTCGGAGAGGCAAACCCAGTGCTATTTTGCTATTGTACCAGTGCTATTAAGTATTAGTACAATACACACTGATGGACCCAGAAGATATGGTGATAAGGATGGAGCTGCAGAACAAAGACTACCTACAACAAAGATGCTATCTACCCCCAAAATCCGTGATGATCAAGATGGAATCTTATAATCTGTGATGCAGCTTCATTAATAGCCTGTTTAACTGCACTAAATCCTTGCCTCCGGTAGGTGTTAATACTACACAGTAATCTCAGGAGAATAAATCAATGCTTCTCACCTTCTTTCCCACACCAACTCTAGTCCCCAAAATATTGCCAGTTCCTTGTGGAAATGCATCTGGCAATCCCCACGTTTCAGGATAACTGGCCAAAATGAAATCCCAACACTCAACAGTATTGTATCAAAGTTTCTTATGTCTTCCAACAATGTACATTCGCCCTGCTGTTCTCCTGACAAATGGCTTAAGAGTGTCTAGTTTTAAGTCATCTGGCTCAATATGGCAATGAGAAATCCATTAATGGTACAACAATTTTCCACTGCAATTTAGGCAGAAAATAATGCTTGGTTGCAAAACTACCTAGGTTAGCCCCTATCCTCCATGCCAATCTAGTTGGTCAATAAAAGATCATCATTACTACATTTCTGTGCATTTTTTTGGTTTCCTGCAATTACGTACCTGATGCAGACTTTAATGTTGAAGCAAACATCAAATACAGAGGGAAATTTGCACCTCCAGGAATAGGTTTTGAGCGAATACATCAAATGCTTTCCTTTGGCATGGACTTAGGAAAAACAAGACTTGTAGGACAACTTTACACACATCTTGAGGTTTGACGAAAAGGGAGTCATCACTTCAGACTATCAATTTTAAATGCGCTGCAACCAACTTATGATCTGTCACAAGTGTGTTAAAAGAAAAAACTTCCTGCAATCAATACAGATTTGAAAACCTGTATATGGCCTACATACTTACTTTATGCAAGAATATTGAATGTCCACTCAAAATTTACCATACTGAAAATAGAAAAAATAGACATACACAACAGACTGTCAGTAGACCATTTTCTCCTCTACTGATATATAGGAAGAGAGATGTACATGGCTGCGCTATATATAACGTGTGCAAAGCAAAATGTCACTCAGTGAAGCACAAAAATCAGTAAAAGAACAGGCAACTGTAACAATTTACCCCAATAGCTTCCTTTGACTTAGCCATGATATGTGGAAGATAAATGAAGAAGGGCACCACCACTTGCATTATAGACAAGCCTTGTTCTAAGCAATATTTTTGTTCATCTTCATTTATTGAATTAACAGGATTTCATTGTATGTTAGTATGGGTTAGACACTACCAGGGTTTTACACTACAACAGCGGAAAGCAGTGTCGAACTTCTATAATACTGGGCCCAAGTAATCAGAACTAGCGTACTGTTGTTCTTAAAGATTCTCATAAGCAACTGCTGAAATTTTTTCCAAGCTGCATTATTTTACATTTTAAAAATACTGTCCCTCCCCACAAGCTAAACCTATCTGTGAAATTATGAAAAAATGCAGTTAAGGAAGGAGATTCTATGCATCGCATTTCAGAATATTTGCAAATCAGGCTTCTGTATTCTTAATGTACATGAAATTGTATTAAAATGAGTTACAATCGGGGAAGAAATTATAGTGGATAGGGTAGGAGAGTAGGAAAGAGTGGGAGAATATTTTCCCTCAACAAAGTTTGATTTACAGAGAAAGCCTTCATTGAATCTGGTGAAAAAGGGCGAGTAACTAACCTTTACATAATGATTTGTCACGCTATTTACATCATTTACTTTCTACAGGCGCCTGATAAAAGCAGAAGAGACCTGTAGTCAACTGTGAGAAGAATGACTCATGCAGTAGTCCAAAAATGGAGAATAAAAGGAATTAGCACAGCATTGTGTGCTAATAATATAAAAAGGAAGCCAAATCTCCAATATCCACATTTTGTATTGTTCATGTTGTTCGAGGCCCAAATACTGTTAATTGCCGCAGCAACCCCTTTGGCTCTGCTGATTCGTTTCCTGAAGATTTACCCCTCGATTTCTGGCAGCAGTTGCTGGATTTTGAGGATCATTTTTTGGCATTTTCTTAGCTGTGGGGAAAACAACAGAATTCAGTTAGTAATGTGGCTAAATAGCCCACTCTGAAAACAGTTTCAGCTTCCAAGGAAGGTTTGTGTTTCAGCATGTGCTGTATATGCTGACGTGCTACCTGCTGCAGAAGAGCTCGGTATACGTTAATATAAAAATTATAGCAGCATACAAAATCAAGGACAGGTTGATGTTATGACATTATTGAGTTATTGTTCATTTCTCTGTTCTCATGTTATGTTAGAAATGATGAATCTGATTTAGTCCTTAGTACCAAATGCACTTTGGCATTATGAGCTACTATTTATACACTGAGCTGATTTTCCCATGCAGTGTTCAAATTTTGCAAATATTTTTCCTTGTTCAACTTCTGAAAAAAAGTTTTCTCCTGACAGCAAAACCTGATGTTTGTAAGTCTGAGCTTGAGAAATGTACAGCGCCAGTATCTCCTTTTAAATCCATGTTTTTTAGTGAAACACTGTGTGCACTAATGAAGAAATATCATTGCTGAGGAACTCCGTTTTTTCCATTTTTGTCACTCAGTGCTAGCGAACAATCTCAAGTGATTCATCACCTGATGCAGGGTACAAAGCCCTTCTCTTCACTATAATGCAATGCCTTGGAATTCAATTCAAACTGTCTAAGATCATTTCATATAGGATCCATACAGCCAGAAAAGAGAGAGATGGATACCTCCATTAGTTTGAACTGAATTCAAACCCAGATCGCTGTTGAAAGGATAGTGTAAAAACATTAGTGTGCAAATGCAGTTAAAAATGTAATATACAAATGCCACTGCAATCTTCAGAGTGTTAATCTGGTTAGTAAACTTCAATTCAAATAATAAAATATCAAACAGTTCCCTCACTGTCAGCTACTGTAAAATCTCACAAGGAGCTACACTGTTACTGGTAACTATGAGTGAAATAACATGAGGGTGCAAGTTATACAAAGTAGCATCTGATTTAACCAAGATGGTTCTGGTTTGAAGTGTTAGACAGGCAGGATTCAACATTCTTACATTTTGTCCTTTTTGCGTGTACATGAGTGTGAACGTGGCCACCTAGTTTCTCCACCCATATAAATACAATCTGGCTATGAACTTTGTGTGGGAGGTTTGATGGGAGAGGATGACAACACACACATCATTCACCAAAAATACAGCATCATTTATAGCACTACCATCTCCACAGTAGTGGTCCCAGGCCTGGTGAACAGCCAGGCCAGAGGATGTCTGAAAGCACATGCACTCAGGATGCTAAGAGACTAACTAAGGGTTTTGCCCAAAGACAACTTTTTACTTAAAAAAAAAAAAAATCTGTATAATAATGATAGAAAGATAAAAATTTGTATGGCACAAGAGAAAATGTAGCAGCATGAACAGAAACTTGACTGGTGGGCAGGAAGCAAAAATGGGTGTTCCTCAACTGCGAGGGTCACTGGTGTTCTCGGGATACATATCAATCATTTGAACTTGGGTATAGGAAACACAATCTCGAAATTTGCTGACACAAAAGTAGAAGTGTCTGCAAATAGTGAAGAGGTCTGTAACAGACTTTAGGGACAGAGACAGGTTAGCAGAATGGGCAGACAGGAGGCAGATGTAACTTACTGTGGATAAGTGTGAAATAATATATTTTAGATTAAAAAAGAAATGGATTATACACTTAATGGAAAGATGTTGAAGGATGTGGATGAACAGAGAGACCTAGACGTTCAAATACGTAATTCCTTGAAAGTACAAGTGCAGGTAAATAAAGCCATAAAAAAAGCCCAGCAGAATTTTGTGTTTCATAAATAAGAATATACAGTATATAACATAAGAAATAGGAGGAGTAGGCCATACGGCCCCTCGAGCCTGTTCCGCCATTCAGTAAGATTATGGATGATCTTCGACCTCAACTCCATTTTCCCGCCCGATCCCCATATCCCTTGATTCCCCCAGAGTCCAAAAATCTATCTCTCTTAACCATGAATATACTCAACGACTGAGCATCCACAGCCCTCGGGTAGAGAATTCTAAAGATTCACAACCCTGAGTGAAGATATTTCTACTCATCGCAGTCCTAAATGACTGACCCCTTATCCTGAGACTATGCACCCTAGTTCTAGAGTCTCCAGCCAGGGGAAAACAGCCTTTCAGCAGTTAAAGTACAAGAGTAAAGAAGTAATCATGAATTTATACAAAACGTTGGTTAGGCCATGCTTAGAGGGTAATGTGCAATGTTCGGCACCCCATTATAGAAAGAACATTAAATCCATAGAAAGCATACAGTGTAGATTCACTAGTATGATGCCAGGGATGGGCAACTACAGTTATAAGGAGAGATGAGTTAAGAACATAAGAAATAGGAGCAGGAGTAGGCCATTTGGACCCTTGAGCCTGCTCCGTCATTCAATAAGATCATGGCTGATCTTCTACCTCATCTCCACTTTCCTTCACTATCCCCATATCCCTCAATTCCCTTAATATTCAAAACTCTATCAATCTCTGCCTTGAATATACTCAACGACTGAGCCTCCACAGCCCTCTGGGGTAGAGAATTCCAAAGATTCACCACCCTCTGAATGAAGAAATTTCTCCACACCAGTCCTGAATGGCCGACCCCTAATGAGACTGTGACCCCTGGTTCTAGACTCCCCAGCCAGGGGAAACATCCTCCCTGCATCTACCCTGTCAAGTCCTGTTAGAATTTTGTATGTTTCAATGAGATCACCTCTCATTCTTCTAAACTCTAGAGAATATAGGCCTAGTCTACTCAATCTCTCCTCATAGGACAATTCCCCCATCCCAGGAATCAGTCTGGTGAACCTTCGTTGCACTCCCTCTGGGACTACTTCCACTATAGCAGAGAAGGCCACGAGGAGATTTGAGAGAGGTTTTTTTCAAACAATTAGCAAGAGTTTTAATAAGAGTGAATAGGAAAACATGGACCCGTATTTTCCGATCGCAGGCCTCACGCGGGCAGAGGCCTGCGATCTGGAAAAATCTGCGCCCTTATCCGAGGGCTCCTGGGACGCGCACACCTCCGATGCTGGGCCTCACTAAACTCCAAGTGTGCAGGGCCCAGGTATCCCAGAGGCGCATGTACTTCGCAGCGTCCCTGGGATCACGTGGGCCATGGGGAGCCAATCAAAGAAGGGAATCTTCCTTCATACATTTGACAGGAAGACCTGTCAAATATATGAATGGAGATCAATGAAAAAACATAGTAAAACTTTAAATCACATTTTTTTTTAAATCACATTTTTAAAATGACTTGAAATATAATTTAAAAAAAATTAAAGTATTTTACGGGCTAAAAATAAACGTACCTTTTTTAAAAAAGTATTTTTAAAATGATAAATCAGTGAAAAAAATTTTTAAATTACTTTTTTCTACTCTTATCCTGGTAAAAGCAGGCCTTACGCCTGCTTTTACCAGGTGTAAGAATTGCAAGGGTTTTCTGTGGGCGGAGGGTCTCCAAAAAGCGGAACTATCCGCCCGCAGAGGCCCTTCTCCACAGCAGCCAGAGGATCTGTCAAGAGGATTCTTGACAGAGCGAAAATGCCGGTTTTCAGCGCATGCGCTATGCATGCCTGAAACCGGCATTTCCGATGTCCACATGTAGGGATCGGAATATCCGGCCCAAAGTGTTTCCTCTGGTTGAGGAATCAGTGACGAGGCATCGTTAATTTAAAATTGTTACTGAGTTAGGGGAGGGGTTAGAGAAATTTCTTTATGCAGAGGAGCCTAGAATGTTTTGTCACAGGGAGTGGTTGAGGCAGGGACCATTGCTTCTCCGAAGCAAAATTGAACAAATATCTGAAACAGAGGAAGATAAAAGGCTATGGAGAAAGTGCAGGGCAGTAGGCTTAGTTTTGGATTGCTCAAGACAGTACAGACATGATAGCCTGAATGGCCTTCTTCACTGCTGTAAACAGCTCCAACTCCAACTTTAGAAACATATAAACTTTATTACTTTCCGAATCTTTAAAAACAAAACTTGAACAAATTAGCATTGAGAGGGAGGAGGTACCAGCGGTTTTAGCGGGCTTAAAAGTGGATAAATCCCCAGGCCCAGATGAGATGTATCCCAGGCTGCTGTGTGAGGCAAGGGAGGAGATTGCAGGGGCTCTGACACAAATTTTCAGAACCTCTCTGGCCACAGGGGAGGTACTGGAGGGCAGCTAACATAGTACCATTATTCAAGAAGGGTAGTAGGGATAAACCAGGGAATTATAGGCCAGTGAGCCTAACATCAGAGGTAGGGAAATTATTGGAAAAAATTCTGAGGGACAGAATTAGTCTCCACTATCCGGGCAGGGTCTTCATAACTAATAAGAAGAAATTTAATTAATTATATAGAATGGAGCAGGTGATGTGTTACTGTTGCGAGATGTGGGAGCCGGTGGTCCCCATTGAGGCTCACGGTGATTACATCTGCGACAAGTGTTTGCTGCTAGAGGAACTCAAGTTCCATGTTATGGAGCTTGAGACCGAGCTTCAGACACTGCGACACATCAGGGAGGGGGAGAAGTTCCTGGACTCTATGTTTCAGGAGATGGTCACACCTATGAAGTTAATTACTGCAGATGTAGTCCGTGGTCAGGGACAGGACGGTGTGACTACGAGTGAGGAAGGTACAGGGATCCAGGATGTAGTGTTGAAGGAGACGCAGCCCTTGTTCTTGTCCAGCAGGATCGAGGTTCTTACTCCCTGTGAGGGCGGGAGCGGGGACTGCAGGGAGGACGAGCAACCTGGCCACAGCACCGTGGTATAGGGGGCCATTCAAGTGGAGGGAGTAAAAAGAAATGTTGTAGTGGTAGGGGATAGTATCATTAGGGGGATAGATAGGGTTCTCTGCAGTCAAGAGCGGGAGTCCCGAAGGCTGTGTTGCCTGCCCCGGTGCCAGGGTTAAGGACATCTCTTCTGGGCTGGAAAGAAACTTGGAGTGGGAGGGGGAGGATCCAGTTGTCGTGGTCCATGTTGGTACAAACGACGTAGATAGGACAAGGAAGACGGTTCTGTTAAAGGAGTATGAGCAGCTAGGGGTCAAATTAAAAAACAGAACCTCAAGGGTAATAATCTCTGGGTTATTACCTGAGCCACGAGCGAATTTGGTTAGGATAAATAAAATTAAAGAGTTAAATGCGTGGCTCAAAGACTGGTGTGGGAGAAATGGGTTTTGCTTCTTGGGACACTGGCACCAGTACTGGGACAGACTCCACTTGGCCAGTGCTGGGACTAGAGTCCTGGCGAATCATATAACTAGGGCTGTAGAGAGGGCTTTAAACTAATTAGCAGGGGGCAGGTTTCTGGAGAGCAAATAATAGAAATGACAACAGAGAAGGTCATAGACTTAAGTAGCAGTGGGGGAATTAAAAAACAGAATGTGTCAGGAAGGGACAGAAGGTATGGAGTAAAAAGTAAAGTACTAAAAAGGGAAAAAACAGGAACTAAGTGTTACAAAACATATTTGAAAGTTCTTTATCTGAATGCACGTAGCATTCGTAACAAAATGAATGCGTTAACGGCACAAATAACGACATATGGGTATGATCTTGTGGCCATTACAGAAACATGGCTGCAGGGTGACCATGACTGGGAATTAAACATACCAGGTTATTTAACAATCAGGAAGGACAGGCAGGAAGGGAGAGGAGGTGGGGTGGCTATGTTAATAAAGGAAGGAATCACTATAATAGAGAAATGATATTGGGTCAAAGGAGCAGGATAGTGAAACAGTTTGGGTGGAGATAAGGAATAATAAGGGGAAAAAAACACTAGTGGGTGTAGTCTATAGGCCTCCGAACAGTTGCAACTCTGTTGGGCGGAGTATCAGGAAATAGTTGAGGCTTGTAATAAGGGAACAGCTATAATTATGGGGGATTTTAATTATCATATTAACTGGACAAATCAAATTGGGCAGAGCAGCCTTGAGGATGAGTTCATTGAGTGTATTAGGGATGGGTTTCTTGAGCAGTATGTAACTGAACTGACCAGGGGGCAAGCAACCTTGGATTTGGTCCTGTGTAATGAGACAGGATTAATTAAAAATGTCCTAGTAAAGGATCCCCTTGGAATGAGTGACCATAACATGGTTGAGTTCCATATTCAATTGGAGGGTGAGAAGGTTGGATCTCAAACAAGCGTGCTGAGCTTGAATAAAGGAGACTATGAAGGTATGAGAGCGGAATTGATTAGAGTGGACTGGGAAAATAGATTAAAGGGTAAGACGGTACATGATCAGTGGTGTACATTTAAGGAGTTATTTTACAACTTCCAAAAAAAATATATTCCACTGAGGAAAAAAGGGTGTAAAAGAAAAGATAGCCATCCGTGGCTAAGTAAAGTAATTGAGGATAGTATCCGACTAAAAACAAGGGCATATAAGGTAGCCAAATCTAGTGGGAGGATGTAAGATTGGGAAGTCTTTAAAAGACAGCAAAAAATAACTAAAAGATTGATTAAGAAAGGGAAGATAGATTATGAAAGTAAACTAGCAAAAAATATAAAAACAGACAGTAAAAGTTTCTATAGTTATATAAAAAGAAAAAGGGTGGCTAAAGTAAATGTTGGTCCCTTAGAGGATGAGACCGGGAAATTAATGGTGGGAAACATGGAGATGGCAAAAACACTGAACAATTATTTTGTATCAGTCTTTACAGTAGAGGACACTAAGAATATCCCAACACTGGACAAACAGGGGGCTCTGGGGTGGGGGGGGGGGAGGAACTAAATACGATTAAAATCACTAAGGAAGTGGTACTTGGTAAAATAATGGGACTCAAGGCGGATAAATCACCTGGACCTGATGGCTTGCATCCTAGGGTCTTGAGGGAAGTAGCGGTAGGGATTGTGGATGCATTGGTAATAATTTTCCAAAACTCACTGGGCTCAGCAAAGGTCCCGGCAGATTGGAAAACTGCTAATGTAACACCCTTATTTAAAAAGGGTAGTAGGCAGAAGGCTGGAAACTATAGACCTGTTAGCCTAACATCTGTGGTTGGTAAAATGTTAGAGTCCATTATTAAGGAGACAGTAACGGGACATTTGGATAAACATAATTTAATAGGACAAACTCAGCATGGTTTCATGAAGGGGAAGTCATGTTTGACAAATTTGCTTGAGTTTTTTGAGGAAGTAACATACAGGGTGGATAAAGGGGAACCAGTGGACGTAGTGTATTTAGACTTCCAAAAGGCATTTGACATGGTGCCACACAAAAGATTATTGCTCAAGATAAAAAATCACGAGATTGGAGGTAATATTCTGGCGTGGGTGGAGGATTGGCGCTCTAACAGAAAGCAGAGAGTTGGGATAAATGGTTCGTTCTCAGATTGGCAACCAGTAACTAGTGGTGTTCCGCAGGGGTCAGTGCTGGGTCCCCAACTCTTTACAATCTATATTAACGATTTGGAGGAGGGGACCGAGTGTAACATATCAAAGTTTGCAGATGATACAAAGATGGGACGGAAAGTAGTGAGTGAGGAGGACATAAAAAACCTGCAAAGTGACATAGACAGGCTAAGTAAGTGGGCAGAGATTTGGCAGATGGAATACAATACTGGAAAGTGTGAGGTTATGCACTTTGGCAGGAAAAATCATAGAGCAAGTTATTATCTTAATGGCAAGAAACTGGAAAGTACTGTAGTACAAAGGGATCTGGGGGTCCTGGTGCACGAAACTCAAAAAGTTAGTATGCAGGTGCAGCAAGTGATCAAGAAGGCCAATGGAATGTTGGCTTTTATTGCTAGGGGGATGGAATATAAAAACAGGGAGGTATTGCTGCAGTTGTACAAGGTATTGGTGAGACCGCACCTGGAATACTGCGTACAGTTTTGGTGTCCATACTTAAGAAAAGACATACTTGCTCTCGAGTCAGTACAAAGAAGGTTCACTCGGTTAATCCCGGGGATGAGGGGGTGGTCATATGAGGAGAGGTTGAGTAGATTGGGACTCTACTCATTGGAGTTCAGAAGAATGAGAGGCGATCTTATTGAAACATATAAGATTGTGAAGGGGCTTGATCGGGTGGATGCGGTGAGGATGTTCCCAATGATGGGTGAAACTAGAACTAGGGGGCATAATCTTAAAATAAGGGGCTGTTCTTTCAAAACTGAGATGAGGAGAAACTTCTTCACTCAGAGGGTGGTAGGTTTGTGGAATTTGCTGCCCCAGAAAGCTGTGGAAGCTACATCATTAAATAAATTTAAAACAGAAATAGATAGTTTCCTAGAAGTAAAGGGAATTAAGGGTTACGGGGAGCGGGCAGGAAATTGGACGTGAGTCTAGGTTCGGAATGGTCATGGCCCTGTGGGTAGTGGAGTGGGCCCAGGGGCCGTGTAGCCTGGTTCTGCTCCTACTGTGTTCTAATTCTGTGTTAGATTTCAGGAGATGGTTTTATTCCTGTTCCTGGCTGGGGTGGAGATCGCCTTTACAGAAGGTAAGTACTGTAGAAAATATAGGGACAGAGTGATCTCCTGGAAGAATTTCGATCGCCTAGATGGGTCGGAGAGGAATTTCCCAGATTTTTTTCTCCCAAATTGGCCATTGGGTCTTTATCTGGTTTTTCGCCTCTCCCGGGAGATCACATGGGTTCGGGTGGATGCAGAGTGATAGAAGATTTGAGGTTAGGATCAGATCAGCCATGATCTTATTGAATGGTGGAGCAGGCTCGAGGGGCCGATTGGCCTACTCCTGCTCCTATTTCTTATGTTCTTATGTTCTTGGAGAGGTAAGGATTAATCAAGGATAGTCAGCATGGCTTTGTCAGGGGGAGATCATGTCTAACCAATTTGATTGAATTTTTCAAGGGGGTGACTAGGTGTGTGGATGAGGGTAGTGCAGTTGATGTAGTCTGCATGGACTTCAGTAAGGCTTTTAACAAAGTCCCGCATGGGAGACTGGTCAAGAAGGTAATAGCCCATGGGATCCAAAATTGGCTTAGTGGCAGAGGGTGATGGTCGAAAGTTGTTTTTGTGACTGGAAGCCTGTGTCCAGTGGTGTACTGCAGGGTTCGGTGCTGGGTCCCTTGCTGTTTGTAGTGTACATTAATGATTTAGATATGAATGTAGGAGGTATGATCAGTAAGTTCACAGATGACACAAAAATTGGTGGAGTGGTAAATAGCGAGGCGGGAAGCCTCAGGCTACAGGACGATATAGATGGGTTGGTCAGATGGGCAGAACAGTGGCAAATGGAATTTAACCCTGAAAAGTGTGAGGTGATGCATTTTGGGAGGACTAACAAGGCAAGGGAATACACAATGAATGGTAGGACCCTAGGAAGGACAGAGGATCAGAGGGACCTTGGTGTGCATGTACATAGATCCATGAAGGCAGCAGGACAGGTAGATAAGGTGGTTAAAAAAGTATATGGAGTACTTGCCTTCATTAACCGAGGCATAGAATATAAGAGCAGGGAAGTTATGATGGAGCTGTACAAAATGATAGTTAGGCCACAGCTGGAATACTGTGTGCAGTTCTGGTCGCCACACTATAGGAAGGATGTGATTGCATTGGAGAGGGTGCAGAGGAGATTCACCAGGATGTTACCTGGGCTGGAGCGCTTCAGCTATGAAGAGAGACTAGACAGGCTGGGGTTGTTTTCCTTAGAGCAGAGAAGGCTGAGGGGGAACCTGATTGAGGTGTACAAAATTATGAGGGGCATAGATAGGGTAGATAGAAAGGAACTTTTCCCCTTAGTAGAGGGGTCAATAACCAGGGGGCATAGTTTCAAGGTAAGGGGCAGGAGGTTTAGAGGGGATTTAAGGAAAAACTTTTTCACCCAGAGGGTGGTTGGAATCTGGAACTCACTGCCTGAAAGGGTGGTAGAGGCAGGAACCCTCGCAACATTCAAGTAGCATTTAGATGAGCACTTGAAACGCCATAGCATACATCGCTACGGACCAAGTGCTGGAAAATGGGATTAGAATAGACAGGGCTTGATGGCCAGCATAGACGCGATGGGCCGAAGGGCCTCTTTCCATGCTGTATAACTCATTGACTCGCAAAATACTGCATATGCTGGAAAATTGTACATTTGTTTTTGCTTGGCTAAAACTATCCAGCATGAGTGAGAATGTACATATATTGGAACCGATGGAGGAGTTCGCTGTTGAGCTCTGGAATTCGAGGAATTGCATCATCCCCCTGCCCCACAAACAAAGGCGTATTCCGTGTTTTATGCTAACCCAGTTGTATTTAGATTTTGCGCATTCTTAATCCAGATTTAAATTAACAATGAAAACATTACAATCCAAAAGACTGTACCTATTGCTAGAAATATATCATTGACATTCATGGCTGTCTTAGCTGATGTCTCCATGAAGAGCAGACCACAGTCCTCTGCATATGCTTGTGCTTCCTGAAAAAAAAATCAAAGGAAATGTATATTTAATACTTCAGCAATAAATTTAAAAGTTAACTGCCAAGCCTCAGTATCAATCATAAACATCACCCCGTGCCAAATCCATCCTGCCAACTCTTTTACCTTTTTTTCGTGCACTGTGCAATTAAACTCTTACTCTGCAGTCTCAGATTTGCTAAGTTCTTGCCCTAACTGCAGTGGCATATGAATGTTAAACTTCTGTAAAATAAACTTTGGATGTTTGATAAGTAATTCTTTTTTTTAACCAAAGGGGGGGGGGGGGGATTAGAGAAGGAGTTGTAACTGCAGACCACAGGTTTATCAGTGTCAGTATTCAACTCTTTGTCACTCAACTTCAATAGCGCCATACATCATCATCTTAGTGCAATGTGCTTTGTATCATTCTCTTGCTAGATTACAGGACATTGATTATCCCAGGATAAGGCTTAAAATGCCATTAAAGAGGAATTACACTGCACTTAATTCCCCTACAATCCTAGTTATAAAGGAATATTTCTGTACACTTATCTGTATATTCAAACTCCTCACTCATGTCGTCACTGGACTGTAACTTTCTGATGTCACAGGAGAGGGAAGGTGGGAGTGACATTAGGCACTGAGGCTCTGTGCCACTCTGCACAGCACAGAAGGAGGCCATTCGGCCTATCATGTCTGTGCCAGTCGAAAGAGAGCTATCCAGCATAATTCCACGTTCCAGCTCTTGGACCTCTCTGCTAAGAGAAATAGGTCCTCCCTATCCACTCTTTCTAGGCCCCTCAAAATTTATACACCTCAATTAAGTCTCCCCTCAGCCCCCTCCGTTCTAAAGAAAACAGCCCCAGTCTATCAAATCTTTCCTCATAGCTAAAATTCTCCAGTCCTGGCAACATCCTCATAATTCTCCTCTGTACCCTCTCTAGTGCAATCACATCTTTCCTGTAATGTAGTGACCAGAACTTTAAACAGTACTCCAGCTGTGCCCTAATATTTTATACAGTTCAAGCATAACCTCCCTGCTCTTCTATTATATGCCCCAGCTAATAAAGGGAGGTATCCCGTATCCCTTCTTAACCACCTTATCTACCTGTCCTGCTACCTTCAGGGGTCGGTGAACATGCACTCCAAGGTCCCTCTGTTCCTTTACACTTCTCAGTATCCTACCATTTATTGTGTATTCCCTTGCCTCGTTAGTCCTACCCAAATGCATCACCTCACACTTCTCCGGATTGAATTCCATTTGCCACTTTTCTGCCCACCTGACTGTGAAGGAATAAGCAATATACCTATTCAGAAAAATACACCATTCTATAAAAGAATTCTGACTTTATTAAAACATGACATACTTGGTCTGAAAATCTAAAAACCCAACATGGAAAAGCTGTGAACAGCATACAGGCTATTGAGAGAAGATAAGTTGTTGACACTGAATCAATAACCTTGTTGAAACAGGAGGGTGGAAGTTCCTGATAATTTGAAGCCTTGGAAAGAACACAATGGTATACCCTGTTACGGTGTTTTAAAGTACACTTTGTAAACAAACAGAAAATTAAGAAACATATGCCTTCGTGGGATTGACATCAAGTGGGGGAGGCACCAGCCATCACATTGTTTTTGTGTTGAACTTGGAACACCTAGGAGACACGATTCTGTGTTGCAACCAGCTGAGGTGACTTAAGAATTGCACAGAAGACTTTGGTAAGAATGACATCAAATAGATGCACCTGCTGGTCACATCGTTTTTTTATGATAAGCTTCAAACACCTAAAGGAGAGACACAAGTCTGCATTGCTACCAGCTGAACTGACTGTAAAAATAGCAGGGGTCAGCAGAAAAATGACGAGATAATTAGCTTATATCAGCAGAATACTTCAAAGGAAATACCACTGAGAAAGTGTATAAAAATTGAACTTTCAAATGGGATGATAGATTCGCTTGAAGGGGCAAAGCGATTCTCGGCTTCAGAGGCAAGCTCTGTAAGTCTTCAACTCTTTGTATCTCGGGGATCAAAGTATTGTATTTGATTTTGGTGGATATCCTGGAATAAACTGAGAACTGTAAAACTAGAGAAGTTAAGATTTGAGAATAAGGATCTCTGATAATAGAATTGTAAGATTTCTGTTTTTGGAACTGTTAATGTTGCGATTGAATCACCAACTGTAAATTACATGTCGGTTCTTTAATAAATCTATATATTTTTAGAATTGTCTCACATAATACTTCTGTATCAAACTCGCGAACTCAATCTCTGTACACTCTTTGGTGAGGAATTGCAGAATTCTGGGGGAGTTTTCCGGAATGTTACAGTCTAGCTAAACTTATTAAAAGTGCTATCTGGAGGACGTTAACATCTTCAGGTTGTTCCTTTCCTTTAGGGAGAGATAGTCTGGACCTTTAGACCCAATTAAGCATCTTTAGGATTCGGCTACCTCTAACTTTAGTTGAAAGTGAACGTCTGGGGAATACGCCTGATCCGGGGTAGCCCTAAAGGGGCTAGGACTAGTAATTATCCCTTCATGACCAGTCCATTGATAATTTCCTGCAGTCTACAGGTTTCTTCCTCACTATCAACCACACAACCAATTTGTGTATCATCTGGAGACTTCTTAGAAAAATAGGAGCAGGAGTAGGCCATTCGACCCTTCGAGCCTGCTCTGCCATTCAATATGATCATGGCTGATCCTCTATCTCAATACCATATTCCCGCTCTCTCCCCATACTCCTTGATGCCTTTTACATCTAGAAATCTATCTATCTCCTTCTTAAATATATTCAGTGACTTGGCCTCCACAGCCTTCTGTGGTAGAGAATTCCACAGGTTCACCACCCTCTGCGTGAAGAAATTTCTCTTCATCTCAGTCCTAAATGTCCTACCCCGTATCCTGAGACTGTGACCCCTCGTTCTAGACCCCCCAGCCAGGCGAAACATCCTCCCTGCATCTAGTCTGTCTAGCCCTGTCAGAATTTTATACGTTGCAATGAGATCCCCTTATTCTTCTAAACTCCAGTGAATACATGCCTAGTCGACCCAATCTCTCCTCATACAAGTCCTGCCATCCCAGGAATCAGTCTGGTGAACCTTCGCTGCACTCCCTCTATGGCAAGTATATCCTTTCTTAGGTAAGGAGACCAAAACTGCACTCAGTACTCCAGGTGTGGTCTCACCAAGGCCCTGTATAACTGTAGTAAGACATCCTTGCTCCTGTGCTCAAATCCTCTTACATTGAAGGCCAACATACCATTTGCCTTCCTAACTGCTTGCTGCACCTGCATGTTTGCTTTCAGTGACTGGTGTACAAGGACACCCAAGTCCCTTTGTACATCAACATTTCCCAATCTATCACCATTTAAATAATACTCTGCCTTTCTGTTTTTCCTACCGAAGTTGATAACTTGACGTGTCCCCTACATTGAAGTTAAAATCATTGATATATATGCCACAAAAAGCAAGGGACATAGTACTGAGCCCTGCAGATCTCCACTGGAAACAGCCTTCCAGTCAAAAAAACACCTTTCAACCATTACCCTTGGCTTCGTTCCACTGAGCCAATTTTGGATCCAACTTGACACTTTCCCTTGGATCCCATGGGCTTTTACTTTTCTGACCAGTCTGCCATGTGGGACCTTGTCAAAAGCCTTGCTAAAATCCATGTAGACTACAAACGTGCTACCCTCATCGACCCTCTTCAAAAAATTCAATCAAGTTAGTCAGACACGACCTTCCCTTAACAAATCCAAACATGGAAAACATCAAAAGTCTGATAGTAGTTCCATTAATGGTTTAGTATAGGGGAGGGCCTCCTCTTGAATCTGATTTCTAGAGGACTCCGTTACCTTAATTATATTACAGGAATCAAGTAGAAGTCTTCCATCAGGACAATCAAGATAGTTTTCACCTATACATTGCTAGGTGGACAACTGGACTGTGTTCCCTTTGTGTTCCTGATTTGAATCCTTCACTGAAGTAAAGCTCCAGGATATAAGTTCCTGTCACCTGGAAACCTTTGGCTCCAGGCTACTCTTTTACATTTAGTTTGAAGAAACGGAATTACTATATCCTCAGCAATAAAGGGAATGTTACTAAACTGCAAGAATGAGTCAATAGTTCACATTAGATTTGCCTGTTTTGAAGATATATTTCTATGATGTCATTTTACTTTTTCAAAACTATAGTAGTGGAACAGTTGCAAACATTATTTGTGTACATGAAGGAGACTTAGGCATGTAAAGCACTCCATGATGCTCTAACACCCTCTGGCTGACTGGGATTGATAACCCCAATGCTCTCCTTGCCAGCCTACTGTCCTCCACCTTTCATCTAGTTCTGTGCAGCTCGAGTCCTCTCGCACAAAATCCCACACACCCATTACCCCTGTCCAGCTCTACTGGCTTCCCATGTACTGAAGTTCACGGTCCTCATCTTCAAATCTTTTCATGGTCTTGCGGCATCTTATCTTAGCAATCTCTCCAGCAGCAAATCTCATAGCATACCCCTCTGTTTCTCAAATTCTGGATTACTGCTTATCCCCTACTCAGTCATCAGAAGCCAATCTTTTAGCCACTGCACCCCTGCTCTGCAGAACTCTTCCCCAAAACCACTCTGTCTTATTACCTGACTCTTTTTTTTTACAAAGGTTGCGTAAAAAGCTATTAGTGACCATACTTTTGGCCCTCCCCACTATCCTAAAACATTTCTTGTCTCCTGCAGAATGTTCTCCTCTTCCCTATAAAGAATCTGAGACATTCTATATAAGGGGTGCTGTATAAGTATAAATTATTAATTATTACCTCGTACTCCACCATTCGTTTATCTGCCAGATCAGCTTTGTTGCCAGCCAAGGCTATCACTATATTGGGACTGGCTTGTCTCTGTAACTCTTTTACCCATGCTTTTGCTCTATCAAATGTTTCCTAAATAAAACAAAAAGCAAATGAATAAATGCATCAATTTATTAAAAATATATTCAAATACAGTAACATTTGCAGTGAGTTGCCTCATAGAATTATTATTAGCTACACATGCAGTTTATGGGAGTAACCCGCAGCTTCTTTCCGAGATCCCAGTATACATTTTGAGGCCACTAAAATTCCCAAGAAGACCAGACTATTTCTTATTGTTTGGCACAGATAACGATGTCAGGCCTACAATACAAACAAAACAGATCTTCAGCTAATACAATCAACTTCCTGTGAATGAAAAAACTTCCCTCCAAATTTCAAAAGTCGACCTTGTCCGTGGCTACCACCAGGTCCCCGTACACCCGCAAGACGTCCCGAAAACTGCAGTCATCACCCCATTCGGCCTGTTTGAATTTCTGCGGATGCCGTTTGGATCGAAGAACACTGCACAGGCTTTCCAGTGCTTGATGGACTCCGTGCTTCGGGACCTCAAGTTTCTATTCGTCTACCTCGACGACATCCTCATCGCCAACCCTAATAAAGAGGAGCACATCTGCCATTTGCGCACCCACTTTAGACGCCTCAGTCAACACGGCTTGATCATCAACCCGGCCAAGTGCCAGTTCGGCCTGCAGCAGGTTGATTTCTTAGGCCAACGCATCACATCGGACGGCGCAATTCCTCTGCAAACGAAGGTGGAGGCAGTTACTTCGTTCCCGCGCCCGCAGACTGTCAAGGCCCTGCAGGAGTTCCTCGGGATGGTAAATTTTTATCACCGGTTCGTCCCTAATGCAGCTCTGCTCATGCAGCCCCTGTACGAGGCCCTCAAGGGCAAGTCCGGCAAGGATCCTATTAGCTGGACGGTCGACATGGACCGGGCGTTCGTCGACACAAAAGGCGCCTTAGCCAACGCAACCATGCTGGCGCACCCGCTGCCAGGTGCACCATCGCTCTTACCACCGACGCGTCAGACTACGCCATCAGCGCAGTGCAGGAACAGTGGGTGCATGGGACGTGGCAACCGCTGGCGTTTTTCAGCCGTCAACTACGGCGAAACGAACGGAAGTACACCACGTTCGACCGGGAGTTGCTGGCCCTTTTTCTGGCCATCCGCCATTTCCAGTTCTTGCTAGAGGGACGTCCGTTCACTGCTTTTGTGGACCATAAGCCACTAACGTTCGCTATGGCCAAGACCGCCGAACTGTGGTCAGCTCGGCAACGACGTCAGTTGACGTTTATCTCAGAATTCACCACTGACATTCAGCATGTGTCCGGTAAAGACAACCTGGTGGCGGATTGCCTCTCCCGCGCGACCGTTCATGCAGTCCAGCTCGGCATCGGCTATGCCCTCATGGCTGCAGATCAAGCCTCGGATCCGGAAGTCCAATCTTACAGAACCAACCCCTCTAGCCTCCAAGCGGCCGACGTCAAATTCCATGCCGCGGGCACTACGCTACTCTGCGACGTCTCCGTAGGAGATCCTCGCCCTATCGTGTCGGTCGCCTGGCGCCGAAAAGTTTTTGACGCCATACATGGGTTGTCGCACCCTGGCATGAAGGCCTCGCAATGGCTGATGTCGTCCAAATTCATGTGGCGGGGCATGCACATGGATGTTCGCGACTGGGCCAACACCTGCGTGGTCTGCCAAAAGGCCAAGGTGCAGCGTCACGTCAAGGCTCCATTGGCCACTTTTGCTGTTCCGGAACGTAGGTTTGATCATGTGCATGTGGACCTGGTGGGGCCACTTCCGCCTTCGCATGGGTTTACTCATCTTACAATGGTGGACCGCACCACTCGATGGCCGGAGTCGGTCCCTTTGTCATCCACCACTTCCGCAGACGTCGCCAGGGCATTCATCTCCTCTTGGGTCGCACGTTTCGGGGTACCGGCGGACATCTCGTCTGATCATGGGCCGCAGTTTTCTTCGGAGCTCTGGAACGCTGTGGCTCAGGGGCTCGGCGTCAAGCTACATCGCACCACTGCCTACCATCCACAGGCGAACGGCCTGTGTGAACGATTCCACAGGTTGCTCAAAGCCGCACTGCGAGCCAGCCTTCAAGGCGTGGGCTGGGTGGACAGGCTTCCATGGGTCCTTTTGGGTCTTCGTACGGCGCCTAAAGAAGATCTTCAATCGTCCTCAGTGGAGCTCGTATATGGCCAGCCGCTACGCGTACCAGGGGATTTCCTTCCGACTCCAACAGAGCCATGGTCCACATCCCAGCAGCTCATCAGCCACCAGGAGGCGGCCAGAAGTTTCGCTCCAGTGCCTACGTCACATCACGGCTTGCAGAGCTCCCACGTCCCAGCTGAGCTGAAGAACGCCGACTATGTGTTTATCCGCCACGACGCTCATCGGGATCCGCTCAAACCCCCTTACACTGGTCCTTTCCGCGTGATAGAGCCGGGCGTCAAAACTTTTTCGGTCAATGTCGGTGGTAAACTGGACCACATTTCGGTTGACCCCTTGAAGCCAGCTCACTGGGACCTTGACCGCCCAGTCGAGATCGCACAACCGCCAAAACGTGGCCGACCGCCCACAGTCGCCGTGCCAGATCAAACGCAACCGCCCGCCAGCTCGCCCGCCGTCCATCAGCTTCCACTTCAAGGCTACAGAAGTCGATCTGACAAGCTTGTCAGGCCTCCTCGCCGTTTTACTTTTGCTATTAAAGACAATTCTGGGGGGGGCGCATGTGGCGGAGCCACTAAGGGACGCCGATCAATTGTATATAATTTCCTTTAATAATATGTTAGCTACAGCCCGAGTCTGTATCTTTGTTTTCACTGTTTACATGTACAGAGCGCGGTCACTTTAATAGCGCGGGTAAACGCGATGACGTCACGCCGTTCATCACGTGATCACGTCACGCCGTTCATCACGTGATCCTCCACTGGCGGGAAAAACGTCATGACGTCAGCCACGGGACCGCCCAAGAAGTCCTCGTGGAGCCTCTGAACTGACTAGACCTATATTCGATGTTCTCCTGTAGTTATCCGTTAAACTCTTCGTTTTCATTAAACTTTGTTTATTTGATCGCCTGAGTGGACCTCAGTCTTTTGCATAGGAACTAGACATTCCTACAGCATAGCAATGATAAAAATACTAATAGAAATACAGTAATAATAAATAAAAATAATAATAAATTATTCTTTCATGAGTCTTATGGCCTGGGGGTAGAAGCTGTTTCGAAACCTGCTGGTACGAGACCGTATGCTTCGGTATCTCTTACCGGACAGGAGCAGGGCGAAGAGGTTGTGGCTCTTTGCAGGATATCTACCCCGAGAGGTGCCAGGGGAAGGCCCTGAGAATCATCTTTGAGGTTGTGATACCTTGTGGGTGAATGTAAAATTCCCTTACTGAAGTTCAGGCAGCATGTCAGATATTTTAAAACTTTGAAACAGCACTATTCCATGCAGGAAATATTAGGTTAAATTTCAATAACTGTTGTTACCTGTTTTGTGATATCAAAAACCACTATGGCAGCTTGGGCCCCCCTGTAATACATTGGTGCTAAACTGTGGTAACGTTCCTGACCAGCAGTATCCCAAATCTCAAATTTCACTGTTGTGTCATCCAAACAGACTGACTGAGCAAGAAAGGCAGCTGCAAAATAAAAATGAAAAGTTGCATTAATTTTATACAGTCAAGTAATGATTCTTACAGCTTGTTTATCCCTCTCAAAAAATTGTATTTGTTATCCCTCCATGCCAGGCACTATTTCCAGGCTGCAGATGCAAAACCACGTCCTATAGTGCAGTGCAACATGGTGGAGCTCTGGTTCAATGCTGTCACAGTTCCATATGATCAACTATGCACCTGAAACAAAAACATTACAGCCTAATGCAATGTTGCATCGTACCAATAGGATGTTGAATAGCACAAAGGAAGATAGTTGTGGTTGGAGGTCAATCATTACAGCCCCAAGACATCACTGCAGGAGTTCCTCAGGGCAGTGTCCTAGAACCAATCATCTTCAGCTGCTTCATCAATGACCTTTATCCATCATAAGGTCAGAACTGGGATGTTCGCTGATGACTGCACAGTGTTCAGTTCCATTTGCAACTCCTCAGATTATGAAGCAGTCCATGTCCACATGCAGCAAGACCTGGATGACATTCAGACTTGGGCTGATAAGTGGCAAGTAATATTTGTGCCACACAGGTGCCAGGCAAGGAGAATCTCCGACAAGCGAGAGTCTAACCATCACCCCTTGACATTCAACAGCATTACCATCGCTGAAACCCCCAACATCAACATCTTGGGGGGTCACCATTGACCAGAAACTTAACTGGACCAGCCACATAAATACTGTGGCAACAAGAGGTCAGAGGCTGGGTATTCTGCGACAAATGTCTCACATCCTAACTCCCCAAAGTCTTTCCACCATCTACAAGGCACAAGTCAGGAGTGCGATGGAATACTCTCCACATGCCTGGATGAGTTTTTTTTAAAATTTGTTTATGGAATCTGGCTGTCGCTGGCAAGGCCAGCGTTTATTGCCCATCCCTAGTTGTCCTCGAGAAGGTGGTGCTGGAGAGTGCAGCTCCAACAACGCTCAAGAAGCTCGACACCATCCAGGACAAAGCAGCCCTCTTGACTGGCACCCCATCCACCACCTTAAACATTCACTCCCTCGACCACCAGTGCACCGTGGCTGCAGTGTGTACCATCTACAAGATGCAATGCGGCAACTCGCCAAGGCAACTTCGGCAGCACGTCCCAAACCCACGACAGCTACCGCCTAGAAGGACAAGGGCAGCAGGCGCACGGGAACACCATCACCTTAAAGTTCCCCTCCAAGTTACACTTGGAAGTATATCGCCGTTCCTTCATCGTCACTGGGTCAAAATCCTGGAACTCCCTCCGTAACAGCACTGTGAGAGTACCTTCACAACATGGACTGCAGCAGTTCAAAAGGTGGCTCACCACCACCTTCTCAACTGCAATTAAGGATGGACAATAAATGCTGGCAATACTGAGGGAGTGCCGTCATTCTAAGGGTACAAAGTGTAACATCCCCACCGACACCTGGGAATCCCTGGCCCAAGACCGCACAAAGTGGAGGAGAAGCATCCGGGAAGGCGTCGAACACCTCGAGTCTCTTCGCCGGGAGCAAGCGGAAGCCAAGCGCAGGCAGCGCACGTCAACCCAAGCACCCCACCCACCCACCCCTTCAACCACCGTCTGCCCCACCTGTGACAGAGACTGTAGGTCCCGCATTGGACTCATCAGTCACCTGCGAACTCATTTTTAATGTGGAAGCAAGTCATCCTCGGTTCCGAGGGACTGCCTAAGAAGACGACGACGACATGTTCCAATGATTCAGGTGAAAGTTAACAATCTCAAAGTTAACAATCTCACAAAACTACTTAAGGAATAGGACCTGGTCAACATTTAGCCTTTAAGAAGTACAATCAAAACACCCAATTGTTATTTGTGGAATCTTGCTGAAAATGGCTGCCTCATTTGCCTACATAATAGTTACAGTCAAGAGTGATTCACTGTGTGAAGCAATTTCAGATGTTTCTGAAAGATGTGCTAAAATACTAATAAATGCCAGCTGTTTAAATAAAAACTAATTTAGGGAAAAAACTTAATGGACATCACTTTTTCTTTCTAAGTAAGATTGTTTGAAAGTTCCACATCCAAAACCAGATCATTCCTCAGCTAGGAGAATAATAATATAAAATTGGACGCCATCCCTGGAAAAATACAATATGTAAAGCACATCAAATGTTCCGAGGACAAATGAACTGCCTGGGTGAAGAGAGGAACTTTTTACGACTGTTGCACTATCCAAACAGGTTGACTGTCTGAGTGAAGACTCTGATTTTCCCACCATCTGCCCACATCACCACCATTATCTTTACCAATTCATCTCTTCCTTTTCTGGAACTGCACAACCCCTTACACACACACTCCTTCCAGAGAGTTCCACAACTTTATACTATAAATTACCTGAATAGGAACAGCCAACTGTTTAGTTGAAATACTTTTGTCAATTGGGACGGTTAGTAAAAGAGGGGAGACCTTGTAATTAAATCAAAACATCTTAAAGAAGCAGAGCTCTTCTCTCAACAACTATAGCATTTCCACAATGTCTGCTACTCAACAGCTAGGGACCAGCAACAAGTAGTTGCAGCCCCAGCATCTTAAAGTACAGAAATAAGTTAGTAGCTGCTCCTTACCCTCCTCAGATTTCCTTTTCCTCCTACAATCTTCTGACTTTTAAAATCCAACTTTGGAGTCAACTAATCACTATTTCCTGATTTACCTCACCATTTTGTTTCATCATTTAATTGGTGGTATTGATTTGATTTAATTTAATTTAAATTAATTAAAGGGTAAGTCATGGCAGGACAGCTCAGCCCCGTAGTGTGCTCCTCCTGCACTATGTGGGAAATCAGGGACACTTCCTGTGTCCCTGACGACCATGTGTGCAGGAAGTGTATCCAGCTGCAGCAACTGGCAGACCGCATTGCGGCGCTGGAGCTGTGAATGGATACATACTGGAGCATTCGCGATGCTGAGGACGTCGTGGCTAGCACGTTTAATCAGTTGGTCACACCGCAGGTAAAGGTTGCACAGGCAGAAAGGGAATGGGTGACCACCAGGCAGATTAGTAGGCGCAGGCAGGTAGTGCAGGAGTCCCCTGTGGTCATCCCCCTCTCAAACAGATATACCGCTTTGGATATTGTTGAGGGGGATGGCTTATCAGAGGAGGGCAGCAGCAGCCAACTTCCTGGCACCAGGGGTGGTTCTGCTGCACAGGGTGGGAGGAAAAAGAGGGGGAGAGCTACAGTAATAGGGGCTTCTATTGTAAGGGGAATAGATAGGCGTTTCTGTGGCCGCAAACGAGACTCCAGGATGGTGTGTTGCCTCCATGGTGCAAGGGTCAAGGATGTCTCAGAGTGGCTGCAAAACATTTTGGAAGGGGAGGGTGAACAACCAGTTGTCGTGGTGCATATAGGTACCAGCGATATAGGTAAAAAACGGGATGAGGTCCTAAAAGCTGAATATAGGGAGTTAGGAGGTAAATTAACAATAGGACCTCAAAGGTAGTAATCTCAGGATTGCTACCAGTGCCACATGCCAGTCAGAGTAGAAATAGAAGGATATTTCAGATGAATACGTGGCTAGAGGAATGGTGCAAGGGGGAGGGATTCAAATTCCTGAGACATTGGAACCGGTTCTGGGGGAGGTGGGACCAGTACAAACCGGACGGTTTGCACCTGGGCAGGACCAGGACTGATGTCCTAGGGGGTTTGTTTGCTAGTGCTCTGGGGGAGGGTTTAAACTAAAATGGCAGGGGTTTGGGAACCTGAGCAGGGAGACAGAGGAAAGGGAAACAAGGATAGAAGCAAAAGGCAGGAAGGAGAAAAACAAAGGTGGCAGTCAGAGAAATCAAGGGTTTAAATCAAATATGGCCACAGTAAATAATAATTCTAAAAGGTCTAAGAGCATTAAAAAACCAAGCCTGAAGGTTTTGTGTCCTAATGCGAGGAGCATTCGTAATAAGGTGGATGAATTGGCTGCGCAAATAGAGGTAAACGAATAAGATATGATTGGGATTACGGAAACATGGCTCCAGGGTGACCAAGGCTGGGAACTCAACATCCAGGGGTATTCAATATTCAGGAAAGATAGGCAAAAAGGAAAAGGAGGTGGGGTAGCATTGCTGGTTAAAGAGGAGATTAACACAATTGTAAGGAAGGATATCAGCTCTGATGATGTGGAATCTGTATGGGTAGAACGGAGAAATAGCAAGGGGCAGAAAATGTTAGTGGGAGTGGTATATAGACCCCCAAACAGTAATGCGGAGGTTGGGGATGGCATTAAAAGGGAAATTAGAGAAGCGTGCAATAAGGGCACAGCAGTTATCATGGGTGTCTTTAATCTACATATAGACTGGGTTAACCAAATTAGAAACAATACTGTGGAGGAGGAATCCCTGGAGTGTATACGGGATGGTTTCCTGGACCAGTATGTCGAGGAACCAACTAGAGATCAGGCCATCTTAGCTTGGGTATTATATAATGAGAAAGGATTAATTAGCAATCTTGTTGTGCGAGGCCCCTTGGGTCGGAGCGATCATAATATGATCGAATTCTTCATTAAGATGGAGAATGAAGTAGTTGACTCAGAGACTAGGGTCCTGAATTTAAATAAAGGAAACTACGATGGTATGAGGTGCGAGTTGGGTAGGATGGATTGGGGAATGTCACTCAAAGGGTTGACGGTGGATAGGCAATGGCAAACATTCAAAGATCGCATGGATGAACTACAGAATTTGTTCATCCCAGTTTGGCATAAAAAATTTTAAAAGGTGACTCAACTGTGGCTAACAAGGGAAATTAGGAATAGCATAAGATCCAAGGAGAGGACATATAAATTGGCCAGAAAAAGCAGTAAACCTGAGGATTGGGAGCAGTTTAAGATTCAGCAAAGGAGGACAATGGGATTAATTAAGAGGGGGAAAATAAAGTATGAGAGTAAGCTTGCCGGGAACATAAAAACTGACTGTAAAAGCTTTTATAGATATGTAAAGAAAAAAAGATTGGTGAAGTCAAGCATAGGTCCCTTGCAGTCAGAATCAGGGGAATTTATAATGGGGAACAAAGAAATGGCAGACCAATTAAATACATACTTTGGTTCTGTCTTCACAAAGGAGGACACAAATAACCTCCCAGAGATGTCAGGGAACATAGGGTCTAATGAGAGGGAGGAACTGAAAGAAATCAGTATTTGTAGGGAAATGGTGTTAGGGAAATTGACGGGATTGAAGGCCAATAAATCCCCAGCGCCTGATAACCTACATCCTAGGGTACTTAAGGAAGTGGCCCTACAAATAGTAGATGTATTGCTGGTCATCTTCCAAAATTCGATAGACTCTGGAACAGTACCCATGGATTGGAGGGTAGCTAATGTTACCCCACTATTCAAAAAAGGTGGTAGAGAGAAAATGGTGAATTATAGGCCGGTCAGCCTGACATAGGTAGTGGGGAAAATGCTAGAGTCCATTATAAAAGATGTAATAGCAGAGCACTTGGAAAACAGTGACAGGATCGGACAAAGTCAACATGGATTTACAAAAGGTTAAATCGTGCTTGACTAATCTACTGGAATTTTTGAGGATGTAACTGGTAAAATAGATAAGAGAGTACCAGTGGATGTGCTGTATTTGGACTTTCAGAAGGCTTTCGATAAGGTCCTGCATAAGAGATTAGCGTGTAAAGTTAAGTCACATGTGATTGGGAGCAAGGTATTGACTTGGATAGAGAACTGGTTGGCAGACAGAAAGCAAAGAGTTGGAATGAACGGGTCGTTTTCCGAGTGGCAGGCAGTGACTAGTAGGGTACCACAGGGATCAGTCCTAGGACCCCAGCTATTCACAATATATATTAATGATCTAGACGAGGAAACTAGATGTAATATCTCCAAGTTTGCAGACGACACAAAGCTGGGTGGGCATGTGTGCTGTGAGGAGGATGCCGAGAAGCTCCAGTATGATTTGGACAGGTTGGGTCATTGGGCAGGAGCATGGCAGATGCAATATAATGTGGATAAATGCGAGGATATCCACTTTGGTGTCAGAAACAGGGAGGCAGATTATTATCTGAATGGCAATAGATTGGGAGAAGGGGAAGTGCAACGAGACCTGGGTGTCCTTATGCACCAGTCGCTGAAGGTAAGCATGCAGGTGCAGCAGGCGGTTAAGAAGGCAAATGGTATGTTGGCCTTCGTAGCGAGAGGGTTCGAATACAGGAACAAGGATGTCTTGCTGCAGTTGTACAGGGCCTTGGTGAGACCACATCTTGAGTATTGTGTGCAGTTTTGGTCGCCTTATCTGAGGAAGGATGTTCTTGCCATGGAGGGAGTGCAGCGAAGATTCACCAGGCTGATACCTGGGATGGCAGGAATGACGTATGAGGAGAGATTGGGTCGATTGGGCTTGTACTCGCTGGAGTTTAGAAGAATGAAAGGGGATCTCATTGAAACTTATAAAATTCTAACAGGGCTAGACAGACTAGATGCAGGAAGGATGTTCCCGATGGCCGGGGAGTCCAGAACCAGGGGTCACAGTCTAAGGGTAAGGGGTAAGCCATTTAGGACAGAGATGAGGAGGAATTTCTTCACCCAGAGAGTGGTGAACCTGTGGAATTCTCTACCACAGAAGGCAGTAGAGGCCAATTCATTAAATATATTCAAGAAGGAGTTAGATATATTTCTTAAGGCTAAAGGGATCAAGCGATATGGAGAGAAGGCAGGGACAGGGTACTGAATTTGGATGATCAGCCATGATCTCATTGAATGGCGGAGCAGGCTCGAGGGGCCGAATGGCCTACTCCTGCTCCTATCTTCTATCTTTCTATGTTTCTATCCTTGGCAGTACCTTGCACTATGGGACTTGCTAAATGTTAATTTGAATTTAGGACTCATATAGTGGGAAAGTAAGGTTCCCCTGAGATTCAAAGTTGAAGACTGTGATTCATTAGTCCAAATGATGTCAATCTTTAGCCAAGCTCCTTTGCTGCTCTACGAAAATATTTCGGAGATGGGTGAGGAATAAAACAGATCAGTGGAGAAAGTCATTAACTGAGGATATTTCATTCATCATGCATATTGTAGTGTATGTGCCTTTAAGAGCCCCAGGTGTGCTGTAATGCCGGTAATTGCCACTCGGTCTATATAAGCCTGTATATTGTGTATATCCGTTAGAACCCCCCCAGACTTTGCTTAGTAAACACCTATAAACCAACTCCTGTCTTCAGTGTCTTTATCAGCACACGGACACTACAGTGGTGACGAAGTGGAAACGGACTTACCTGCAATTCGGCAGCACCTCAAGGACATCGATTCCTCGGGCGTCCAGGAGACTCAAGAAAGTGAGAGAAGCTGTGGTTTCACCAGCTGGCCAAGCTGGTGGCAGGTACTGCGCTAATCCTTCCTGGGCGTCAGGCTGGGGCTCCAGCAGCTGGCTCTACAGCGGAGACAGGCAGCGAAATCGGAGGCAAGCAATAACGGACTGGGAGGGAGCACTCGGGAGACGGCCGGCACGGCAAGCAGGTCAGCGTTCAGACCTGGAGAGAAAGTCCGGCGGGAACGAGTCTCCAACTGTAAATAAATTTAAAAAAAGAGAACGGAAACCGCGGGAAACAGCGTTGTCATCGGCAGCAGCGGCGGGAAAGCGCGGGAAGCGCCATATCTTTGCTGCAGAAAAGAAAGAAAAACGCGGGAAGCGCCATATCTTTTCTGAAATGCCTAAGTCTGGCAATATTGATGCTTTTGATAGCGAAATAGAAGATTTGACCACATACGTGGAAAGAGTAGAGGTATATTGCACTGCAAATGGAATAGAAGATGAAAATAAAGCTTCAGTACTGCTGAACCTAATGGGCACAAAGGCATACGGGCTGTTACGAAATTTAATCACTCCAGCCAAACCAAAGGACAAGAATTTTAAAGAAATTGTTGATACCCTGCAGGAGCACTTAAACCCAACACCGCTGCTGATAGCGGAACGATTCAAATTCTTCAAGAGAAATCAACACAAGAATGAAAGTAACGCTGATTACCTAACCGAATTAAGAAAGCTATCAAAGTACTGCCAATTCGGGGCAGGACTATCAGATTATCTTCGAGATAAATTCGTTTGCGGTCTCTTAAGTGAAGGAACACAAAAAAGGCTGCTTTCTGAAAAAGATTTAACATTGGACAAAGCTTTCAGTATGGCTGTATCATACGAAGCAGCAGCAAGAGGAGCTGCAGAGATACAACAAAAGACACAGGACTTTGGCACCCATGAAATGACACAGGGTTTCGAAAGATGTTATCGCTGCGGCAGATCCGCCCATAACCAGAGGGACTGCTGGTTCAAGGACAAAGCATGCAGGCAATGCGGAAAGATTGGACACATTGCACGGGTATGCCGATCTGGACAAAATAAATCCACAGACAGAAAAAAAAAAATCAATAAAGAAAAGTACAGGAAGGTACAAATGACGGACAGTAGCTCCGAAGACCAGAAGAGCGATAGCGACTCCGAAAACAAGAGACTAAGCTGTCTCAAATTACATAATGTACTTGCCAAAGATGATTACCAAACCATTTGGGTTACCCTCACGATAGCAGGGTCCCCAGTTAAAATGGAGCTAGATACAGGATCAGCTCTAACCGTAATAAATCGACGGGATTACGAGAAGCTATTTTCGCATATACCTCTAAAAGACACATCCATTATCTTAAAAACATATACGGGGCAGAAAGTATACCCCAAAGGAAAAATAAGGGTGTCTGTTGTATACAACGGCAAAGAAATACAAAAGTTGTATTTATACATTCTACAAGATGGTGGTCCACCGTTGTTGGGACGTGAATGGATCAGAAAGATATGTTTAGACTGGCACTCCATTCAGGCACTGACGGTGACCAGTAAGAAAAAAAACAATGATGACATCATACCTGAACGATTAAAAGACATCTTGGCCAACACCAAAGAAGTGTTTCAAGAGAAACTAGGAACCTTGAAAGGCATCACTGCCTCAATAAAAGTGGAAGATGCAGCAATTCCAAAAAATTTTAAGGCAAGACCGGTGCCATACGCAATTCGTCCAGCAGTCGAGGCAGAGCTGGAGAATTTGGAAAAGGCAGGCGTATTATCCAAAATAGATTGGAGCGAGTGGGCAACACCCATCGTTCCAGTCATGAAAAAAGCATTGAATAATGATAAATCTGAAGAACAGAGAAAAATTCGCATCTGTGGAGACTTCAAGGTGACTGTAAACCCGGTCCTTCACACAGTACAGTATCCTCTTCCGAGGATAGAAGATATTTTCGCCTCATTATCCGGAGGGAAACGTTTCACCAAAATTGACTTGGCACAGGCATATCTACAGATGGAGGTTGAGGAGGCCTCTAAAAAGTATCTCACGATAAACACACACAAAGGTCTGTACCAGTACAATCGACTGGTTTTTGGAGTAGCATCAGCTCCAGCTATCTGGCAAAGAGCTATGGAGCAAGTCCTGCAAGGGATTCCGGGGACTCAATGCTACCTAGACGACATCCTTGTAACAGGAGAAAATGACAACGAGCACCTTGCCAATTTGGAGCAGGTGCTCACTAGGCTGAAAGAACGGGGCCTACGAGCAAATCGCCCCAAGTGCGAATTTTTCCAAAATCAGATATCATATTGTGGCCACATAATTAATAAGGAAGGGTTGCATAAGTCACCTGAAAAAATTGAAGCAGTTATAAAAGCCCCAGCACCTGAAAATGTTTGACAATTGAGGTCATTCCTGGGATTAATAAATTACTATCATAAATTTTTACCGAACTTATCAACTCTTCTACACCCTCTTAATGAACTTCTACAAACAGGAGTGATTTGGAAATGGAACGAAGACTGTAAACGTGCCTTCCATAAATGCAAAGACTTAATCACATCCGAAGAAGTTTTGGCTCATTACAACCCATCACTGCCAATCAGACTGGCGTGCGATGCATCCCCTTACAGCATAGGAGCAGTATTATCCCATAAATTCCCTGATGGCTCAGAACGGCCGATAGCTTTTGCGTCACGCTCATTAAACTCAGCTGAGCGTAACTATGCCCAAATCGACAGGGAAGCACTCAGCCTGGTATGGGGAGTGAAGAAATTCAACCATTACCTACACGGACAAAAATTTACCTTGTTGACTGACCATCAACCCCTCATCTCCATATTCAACCCTAAAAAGGGTGTTCCCATTATGACAGCGCAAAGGCTACAGAGGTGGTCCCTTTTTCTAGGGGCACACCAATACAACATAGAATACAAAGGATCAAAACAGCATGGGAATGCTGACGGTTTATCGTGCCTACCGTTGCCAACGGTAGAAGAGGCACCTACAGTAGACCCAGTAGAGATGTTCCACTCTACCATAGTGGAATGTCTACCAGTAACAAATTCTGCCATTGAAAGGGAGACGAGAAATGACCCGACTCTCTCACGGGTCTATGATTTAACAGTGAAGGGATGGCCAGCACATGGCGAACCACTGTTGCCAGCATTCTCGCAAAGAAGAGAACAGCTGTCAGTGTGCCAAGGAACCTTGATGTGTGGATCCAGAGTGGTGATTCCACCCAAACTCCAGGATAAAGTGCTAAAGGAGCTTCATGAAGGGCATCTGGGTGGAGTGAAAATGAAGAACCTAGCTAGGGCGTTTGTATGGTGGCCAGGTATCGATGGAGACATCGAAGAAATGACCAAGAGCTGCCTAGGATGCCAGAAGGTCCAAAACGCTCTACCACAAGCCCCTCCACATCCATGGGAGTGGCCCTCATCTCCCTGGCAAAGGGTGCACATCGACTTTGCTGGTCCATTTATGGACTCAATGTTCTTAATCGCAGTTGATGCACACTCCAAGTGGCCGGAGGTAATAAAGATGTCCTCCACCACCACGGAAAAAACCATCACAGTATTAAGGACCATATTTGCCAGGAATGGGCTACCGGAACAGATATGTTCTGATAATGGACCGCAATTTGTGTCCGAAGAATTCAGAAAGTTCTTAAAAAACAATGGGGTAAGCACTACACGTCCGCCCCATACCATCCTGCCACCAATGGATTGGCTGAAAGGTTTGTCCAGACCTTCAAGAAGGCCATAAAGGCCATGGGTAATGAAGACATAAAACTTCAGCACAAGGTGGATAACTTCTTATTCGCATACAGGAATGCAACACATATGGTTACCAACCAAACTCCCGCCATGATGTTCTTCAATAGAACCCTAAGATGCCGGCTGGATTTGGTCAAGCCCAACATCAGAAGGGACGTGGAGAACCGGCAGTTTCAAGGCATGAATGATAGGCCAACTAGAACCTTCCAGATAGGTCAACAAGTTTTGGCCCGGGACTACCGTACCGAGAAATGGCAGCCTGGAACTATCTGCACACGACTAGGACCACTGATGTATACCGTGGATATCGGAGAAAGCATAATAAGGCGCCATGCTGACCAAATCATAAAGTCATCCGAAAAGGGACAACCTACACCACAACTCTATACGTCTAACGATGAAGTAGAGATACCCATATCTACCTCCGATCCGGTGATACTGGAACCCGATGAACCAGACACTGGCATTCAAGCCGAATCAGCCTTGCCAAAAGAACCTACTACACCACCAGAAACTACTACACCCCCGAGGCGTTATCCGGACCGAGTCAGGAAGCCTCCTGAGAGACTGACTTATAATTAATTAACTACAGCAATGTGTATATTATTTTGCTTATAACATGTAATTAATAATTACTTAAAATGATGTACTGGTTAGCTAAAAGGGGAGGAATTGTAGTGTATGTGCCTTTAAGAGCCCCAGGTGTGCTGTAATGCTGGTAATTGCCACTCGGGCTATATAAGCCTGTATATTGTGTATATCCGTTAGAACCCCCCCCAGACTTTGCTTAGTAAACACCTATGAACCAACTCCTGTCTTCAGTGTCTTTATCAACACACGGACACTACACATATTAATTCAACTCTCTAACACGATCATGCTCTATTCCAAATCAGCCATCTACTGTCATTGGCACGAGAAAAAAAATTCTCTCCAGTCTCCCAAACATGCCCAGTGCTTATCCTGCTGTGGCCAAGAACAATGTCAAGTGGCCTGATTGCAGGTCTCTGCCAATACCACTGAATTCACCCCAGGGCCAGCTCACCAGGATGATCTTGGACTTTGCTACTGTAAACAATGGGAGAAATGGTTTCAAAAATATTTCTAATATAGGTTTTTATAAGAATATTAGTTGATCTCTTGCGCATAGATTTATATGGATTGGACTCTTACCTCTCCCTGCTGTTGCTGATGGGTGGTCAGCCTCCAAACTTTTCTTCTCTCTCTGAGCTCATTCCTTGCAAGCCTCGATATTATGTTAATTCAAAATGTGCTCGCCCTACTCCACAGCTGTGTTATGACTTGATCAGCTGTACACTCATCCTTCTTGTGGTCTGGTTGCTATGCTGCTCTGCTTTTAGTTTGTTTTTCTCAACCATATGCTTAGAAAAAATTAAAGTTGGGAATTCAGCTGGAATTTTAATGCACTCTCAACTTCAGTTACTTTTCTTCAGCAAACTCCAGGCTTTATTTCATTATTTTTGAGTACAAAATCTAATATTGCTTTTTTTTAAAAAAAATTCTTGGGCTTGGGTTACTTGGTCAGTAGGGAGCAATGCTGGAATCCAATTGGCTCTGTGGTACCATGTGGTTAATTTGGACCAATCAGCAATATTATAAATCCAGCTGTTTTAAGTATTTTGCTGCATTATCATAATGAAAAACATGGTATGAACAGATTTAAGGATAGGCTCAAGGTGCTGGGGCTTTTTTCAGTCGCGAGACAAAGGAGCAGAAGGGATATAATTGAGGATTTCAAAATGATGAAGGCAAGAGATAGGTAATTTAATAAGGACAGGGATAGAGGCAATCGGGGACATATACATAAGCAAAGTATTAGGTTAGATACTAGGAAATATTTCTTTAAGCATTGCCCACTAGAACAGATTATTAAACCGTGTGATCAGTATGGATTCCCTGCAGTCCTTCCAGAGGGAGCTGGAAAAGTTCCTGAGAAAGGAAGACATATGAAGTTAGAAAAGGTAGGTTGCGGGGTAGCTGTGAATATCTTCTGGTGCTTAACTGCCTTGAAAGGTAAGGGGAGGGGGCTTCAGAGTGCAATGTTCCAAAGTTTTTTCCTAAATTGGCCACAGATTTTTTCACCTCGACCAGGAGATTTTAAGAGTGGGGTAAGGGGGGGGGGGGGGGGGGCGCTAATGATACACATGGTTGCATCATATCTGGATGGGGTGAGCTTGATGGACCAGATGATCTTTTCCATGCTTTTTTGTATGTTCCTAAGTTCTATATAAATGTTAACAAACCTGTGTCAAAAATACCAAAAACGTTGCCGCTTTGGTTATAAAGTTGTAAGACTGTCTGTTTCTGCACTACTCCATCCATGAATGTTGCACTTGTCACTCTTATATCCACACTATATGAGGAAGGGTAGGTCCATTCCCTCGACATCTTTTTGCAGCGCAGTTTGGGATTTTCCTCCCCCCTTTCCATCTCCCCAGATCTGGTCAGAATTCAACAACATCATGCTTTGCAATGGCCAAGGTACATCTTAGATATGTATAACTAATTTACACCAAATGCTGCATAGTTTAAAAAAATACTTACCACCAATTGTTGTCTCCTGGAATTCGTCAAACTGGCCTTTAACAAAACGCAGGACTAAACTCGATTTCCCCACTGCCATATCTCCTAGTAGAACCAGCTTGAATTGACAGATCTTTGTTTGGCCTAGACCATTTGGTCTAGAAGCTCCTCTGCTTGCCATGATCCCTTATGTTTGCAAGTTCAGTGTTCCAGTTTCAATGATATTTCAACTGCT
Source organism: Somniosus microcephalus (assembly GCF_052327205.1). Classification (NCBI taxonomy): domain Eukaryota; kingdom Metazoa; phylum Chordata; class Chondrichthyes; order Squaliformes; family Somniosidae; genus Somniosus; species Somniosus microcephalus. The sequence continues at coordinate 208,670,772 of NC_140990.1, read as the reverse complement.
CAACCATGCAAGAAGAAATCTTTACGATGCTGCCGTTCAGTGACCACTTCAGAACTGTAAAAATAAAGGAGCAAGACAAGATTCAAGTACTGCAACAAATAGATTTGTTGAAACCATTCAACAGTGCTGGAGATATAGGTAATGTTCACCCAGAACACAATGCATTATTGAAATACCCCTTCTCAAGGCTGTAATTACACTACAATTGTAGCATCAGCGCCAAGTGCTTTTGCTTCACATTGATGTTAAAGTTGTACTGTAAATCCAGAGTCAAATTAGGCCCTGACTCCAGATTTACATTGTAGCTTCTTAGCACTGCTGTGAAGTGAATTTGCTTTGCATGGAAGTTACAGCTGCAATGTAAATGAAGCCTACGATGTAATATTGAACACTTATTTATTTGAAACCAGCAAAACACACTATTGTTTTCACATTAAACAAAAGATTTGCAGAACTTTTATTTTCCCTTAAACTGAAGTCATCTCACCCGTCAATTCACCCTATCCAAAGAATCACACAAGTCTTCAATATGTAACTTTCACTCAGTTTAACAAAAATTAATCAGTACAATATAACTGAACCCAAATACAACTGCTACATGAATTTTAAAAACCTAATCACAACTTAATTTAGTTTATCAAATGATCTACAAACATCTCAAAAACAAAATAGATTATACAAGAAAATAACAACCATTTCTGTCTGAGCTACTTATGATTAAATTGATTTAAACCAAAAATGTAAAGTGGACTTACTCAACTTTAATGTATCCAGTACAAACTGGTATGGAGAATGAATTACAAACATTTACACTAATATTTACACATTGCTGTCCCAAGTTACTTTTGTACAGATAGTTGGGTAGTTGGCAAAGTCAGGGGTGTACATATGATCCTCAAAACCAGACAGATTGCATTCGCTGCAGTAAACCATCTCTAACTGGTATATATTTACTTATTGGAGTGATTTCCCCCCCACACCGTGACGAGAACATTGAATAATTTTAGATTTTTAGCACAGATATCAGGATCAAGCACTTCCAGGATGGGTCCAGCATCGGCTATATGGAGATTTTTTGTTTCAAAACATCTGTGGCTACAATCTGTCCAACTCCAGTTTTGATACTAGCACTGTAAACAAGCTGTCCAATCACCATAAAGATCCTGTAAAAACAGGAATTTTACATTTAAACACCAGTTCTTGAGCATTCATATTAGATAAATCAGCAATTTGAAATTTAATAAGGCTCAGTGGCACTAGACTATCAAACAGAATTCTGCCCTTAATCCAGACGATGATAAATCTCTCTGCCCAGGCTTGCTGGTTGTCAAAATTACTGGATTAGTAATGGTTAGACTGCACTCAAGTACTGATACAGGGGCCTGGTTTAAATTCAGACCTCACCTGCCAACACATTTGGATTTCCCAGATACCAATCTCATCTGAGTCATTAGGATCAGCAACAAAAGTGCCTGAATGGCATAGGGAGAAAAAGACACTGTAGGTTCTACCTCCAACACTTTGGGTGGCTAAAGTGCAGCATTGTTAGAGGTTATGGGGGTGACCAGGATCACTTACCATTATCTCAGCTAAAGCCCTGGTGCTGAACAGAAAAAAAACTCCCCACAATTAAGGAATTTGACAATTGCACCAAAGAAAAGCCAATCTGCAGTGAGCAAACTGCTTCACATATTTCCACTTGTGCCCTTCGAGCTTGCTCCGCCATTCAACATGATCATGGCTGATCCTCTATCTGTTCAGCACCAGGTCTTCCATGAAGACAGAACCAAAGTATTTGTTTAATTGCTCAGCCATTTCCTTGTTCCCCATTATAAATTCTCCTGTTTCTGACGGTAAGGGACCTACATTTGTTTTCACTAATCTTTTTCTTTTGACATACTTGTAGAAGCTTTTACAGTCTGCTTTTATGTTCCTTGCAAGTTTACTCTCGTACTCTATTTTTCCTCTCTTAAATCAATCTCTTGGTCCTTTTTTGCTGAATTCTAAACTGCTCCCAATCCTCAGGCTTGTTACTTTTTCTGGCAACTTTATATGACTCCTCTTTGGATCTAATACTATCCTTAATTTCTTTTGTTAGCCATGGTTGGGCCGCTTTTCCTTTTGTGTTTTTGAGCCAGAAAGGAATGTATAACTGTTGCAATTCATGCATTCGTTCCTTAAATGGTAGCCATTGCCTATCCACCGTCATGCCTTTTAATGAAGCTCCCCAATCTATCATAGCCAACTCACTCCTCATACCTTCGTAGTTTCCTTTGTTTAGATTTAGGACCCTGTTTTCAGATTGGACTTCTTCACTTTCCATTTTAACGAAGAATTCTATCATGTTATGGTCACTCTTCCTTAAAGAACCCCGTACAACAAGATAATTAATTAACCCCTTCTCATTGCACAATACCCAATCTAGGATAGCCTGTTCCTTAGTTAGCTCAACGTACTAGTCTAAAAAATCTATCTCGTACACACTCCAGGAATTCATCCTCCACAGTATTATTGCTAATTTGGTTTGGTCAGTCTATATGTAGATTAAAGTCACCCATGATTACTGTAGTACCCTTGTTACATGCATCTCTAATTTCCTGTTTGATGCCATGCCCTACATTACCACTACTGTTTGGAAGCCTATAGACAACTCCCGCCAATGTTTTCTGCCCCTTAGTGCTTCTTAGCTCCACCCAGACTGATTCTACATCTTGATTTTCTGAACCAGTATCCTTTCACACTATTGCTCTGATTTCATCTTTTACTAACGATGCCACCCCACCTCCTTTTCCTTTTTGCCTGTCCTTCCTAAATATCCTCTGATATTCAGCTCCCAGCCTTGGTCACCCTGTAGCCATGTCTCCGTAATTGCAATTATATTGTATCCGTTTACATCTATTTGCGCTGTTAAGGAACATATAAACCACACAGCAAACAAGAAGAGGCAGAACCAAGGCCCCTGTTCTAACTTCAAGATAGAAAGTTGCGTAATTACATTTGCAGAACATTTAAAATGAATCATCGGCCCAGAACTTGCTGGAGCGGGGCATCTCACGGTGTGCTCGGTTAGTTAAGACTTGTTCCTGCACCCTTCAGCTCAAAAATGTTTTTGCCCACAAAGTTGCTGTAAGTGTGAGCTGGTAACAACGCAGCAAGGGAAACAGGGCATCTGGGACCTTGGTGAACAACGGGACAAACAGTGTATCTCCTTAACCAATGAGATTTATGATTGAAAAATAACAGGAAGTGAGAAAGGAGGGTGAATTAGAGTGGGTGAATTCAATGTCAAATCAGGTACAGAACAAGAAATAAAGAGAGAGATTGGATTAAGAGAGAGAGAAAAAAAGACAAAGGAAAAATAAGAAAAAAAAATTAAAAATCTTTAATGGGCAATTAATGGGTAAATGCAGAAATTTCATGAAAATCATGGGATGGTTAAAGGGCAAGCTGCCGTTTTTGCAAACCTAACGGCAGAGCGGCACAAATCGGCCAGCAACTTGTGGCAATTCACAATGTCTCTCTTCCTCACTACAAGTTACAGGCCGCTTGTCACATTAATAAGTGTGCATCATTCAGATGCTGTTATTTTTTCAGCAAAATCTGGGCCATTATTTTAGTTTTGCTGATTGCAAGTCAGTTTGAATTTTCTTTGTTCCATACATACCTATTTTTATTTAGGAAAAGAAACAGCCATATGTTAGAATCATAGAATGGTTACAGCACAGTAGGAGGCCATTCGGCCCATCAAGCCCGTGCCAGCTCTCTGCAAGAGCACTTCAGCTAGTCCCACTCCCCCGCCCTTTCCCCGTAGCCCTGCAAATTTTTTCCTTCAGGTACTTATCCAATTTCCTTTTGAACGCCGCGATTGAATCTGCCTCCACCACCCTTTCAAGCAGTGCGTCCCAGATCATACCCACTCACTGCGTAAAAAAGTTTTTTCCTCATGTCGCCTTTGGATCTTCTGCCAGTCACCTTAAATCTGTGTCCTCTGGATTTCGACGCTTCTGCCAATGGGAACAGTTTCTCTATCGACTGTCTAGACCCATCATGATTTTGAACACCTCTATCAAATTTCCTCTCAATCTTCTCTGCTCTAAGGAGAGCAACCCCAGCTTCTCTAGTCTATCCATGTAACTGAAGTCCCTCATCCCTGGAACCATTCTTGTGAATCTTTTTTGCACCCTCTCTTAAGCCTTCACATCGTTCCCAAAGTGCGGTGCCCAGAATTGGACACATTATGCCAGTGTTTTATAAAGGTTCATCATAACTTTCTTGCTTTTGGACTCTATGCCTCTGTTTATGAAGCCCAGGATCCCGTATGCTTTTTTAACTGCTTTCTCAACCTGCCCTACAACCTTCAATGATTTGTGCACAAATACCCCCAGGTCTCTCTGTTCCTGCACCATCTTTAGATTTGTCCCCTATAGTTTATATTGCCTCTCCTCGTTCTTCCTATCAAAATGTATCACTTCGCACTTTTCTGCGTTAAATTTCATCTGCCACGTGTCTGCCCATTAGCCTGTCTATGTCCTCTTGAAGTCTATCACTATCCTCCTCATTGTTCACTAAACTTCCAAGTTTTGTATCATCTGCAAATTTTGAAATTGTGCCCTGTACACCCAAGTCCAAGTCATTAACATATATCAAGAAAAGCAGTGGTCCTAGTACCGACCCCTGGGGAACACCACTGTATACCTTCCTCCAGTCCGAAAAACAACCATTCACCACTACTCTCTTTCCTGTCACTTAGCCAACTTCATATCCATGCTGCCACTGTCCCTTTTATTCCGTGGGCTTCAACTTTGCTGACAAGCCTATTATGTAGCACTTTATCAAATGCCTTTTGGAAGTCCATGTACACCACCTCAACCTCATTGCCCTCATCAATTCTGTTACCTCATCAAAAAATTGAATCAAGTTCGTTAAACACGCTTTGCTTTTAACAAATCCGTGCTGGCTTCCCTTAATTAATCAACACTTGTCCAAGTGACTTAGTTTTGCCCCGGATTATTGTTTCTAAAAACTTCCCCACCACCGAGGTTATGTGGCTGGGCTTATCCTTGCACCATTTTTTGAACACGGGTATAACATTTGCAATTCTCCAGTCCTCTGGCACCACTCCTGTAATCCAAGGAGGATTGGAAGATTATGGCCAATACCTCCGCAATTTCCACCTTTATTTCCCTCAGCATCCTCAGATGCATCCCATCCAGTCCTGGTGATTTATCTACTTAAAGTACAGCCAGCCCTTCTAGTACCTCCTCTATCAATTTTTAGCCCATCCAGTATCTCAACTACCTCCTCTTTCACTATGACTTTGGCAGAATCTTCTTCCTTGGTAAAGACAGATGCGAAGTACTCATTTAGTACCTCAGCCATGCCCTCTGCCTCCATGCGTAGGTCTCCTTTTTGGTCCCAAATTGGCCTCACCCCTCCTCTTACTACCCGTTTACTATTTATATGCCTATAGAAGACTTTTGGATTCCCTTTTATGTTAGCTGCCAGTCTATTCTCATACTCTCTCTTTGCCCCTCTTATTTCCTTTTTCACTTCCCCTCTGAACTTTCTATATTCAGCCTGGTTCTCACTTGTATTCTCAACCTGACATCTGTCATACACTCCTTTTTACTGCTTCATCTTATTCTCTATCTCTTTCGTCATCCAGGGAGCTCTGGCTTTGGTTGCTCTACCTTTCCCCCTCGTGGGACAGTACATCGACTGTCCCCGAACCATCTCCTCTTTAAAGGCAGCCCATTGTTCCATTACAGTCTTGCCTGCCAATCTTTGATTCCAATTTACCCGGGCCAGGTCCATTCTCAACCCACTGAAATTGGTCCTCCTCCAATTAAGTTGTTCAAAAGTAAATAAGATTGGTATTAGTGATTATTAAGGTTGCATTTTCTCAAAGGGGGAATCAATACAGAAAGCATTCTGCAGTGTTTATATATTTAAAAGTTTTTTTTAAAGAGTTAACATTCATTTTATTTTAACCATCCCAGAGCAGGTGGTGTAGTGCGCTAGAACCTCAACTTGCTGTCCCACAGAGTTGTGGGAAGTTGGTGTACACCTGCAACCCTAAACGTTAAGAGTTCCCAACTCGGTGGTCACTATGGGCAAATACTGAGCAATGATGTGGCTCTTCTACACAGAAGAGGGGAATCATCCTGGGTCACTTTTAAACCCCCCAACCCCAGACCAGACCAGGAATCAAATATAGGACCTGGCGTGTACGGCTCAGTTACACATCAAGCAGTGCAATTACCTACTAGTCATTAGGGGAGCTGCTGAATCGTAGAAATCATATTACAGATGGCAGCCATTGGGGCCTGTACCAGTGCCAGCTCTTCAACTGAAACTATCTAATCCCATTGCCTTTTCCTTTTGCCAATCCTTTGATATTCTTTTTCAAATACAGTACTTATCTACTTCCCTTGTTTCAATAGCCACTCAAGTATTCAATAAATAGATAAAACTTATTTTTCTAACTTAAGCATAATACTTGATGGAATTGCCTGCCAGCAGAGCAACCTGGGGGTTACATTCCAATACCTGTGCATGAGTGAATAAAACAAAGCAACTAATTGTCTGCCAAAGAAATACCATAATATTTACATTTTTGCGAGTATCCATGATTTAGCAATTTAAGCTGTTTTTTATCGGCCATGGGCATGAATTGAATACTATGTTGGCATCATTTCAGAATAATCTTCAGAAGAAGAAAATTAAGTTGCAGAAAGCCATTTAAAAACCTACGGGTATTATGGAAATGTTTCTAAAAATAAAATCTAAATGTAAGGAGCAATATGGTTTATCTTTACTTATAGTTTAGTACGTTTTGCTGAATGTGGCAAAGTGCCAGGATATTGGATCCAGCCCACCATATAAAATTAATTTGACACTCCTGATCTATAGGATACAACTGCAGAAATTCACCAAGCCTACTTCAACAGCACCGACCAGTGCTGTGACCTCTACCACTAAAAAGGACAAGAGCAGCAATATCATGGGAACACCATAAGCTCCAAATTCCCCTCTGAGTCACACACCATCCTGAATTAGACATATATCGTTGTTGGGTCAAAATCCTAGCATTCCCTAACACTATGGTGGGAGTACTATCACAGCAAGTACTGCAGCGGTTCAAGGTGGCGGCCCACCACCCTCGACTTCCCAGGGCAACTAGGGATGGACAATAAATATGACCTTGTCCACGTAGCAAATCCAATGAACAAACAATAATAATAAAAGACCGCTCCTTTTGGTGAAATCTGACGTGCAATTCAGAAACAGAAAATTAAATTAATATTACACAATCACCTCAACATGATAATATAACAAAATGGCAGACTCTTGGATTAAAATGGTTTCTAAATATGTTTTAGTATCACCTTATCCACAAAAATCCACTACTCATACTCATGTGGCCTGGTTTAGAAAAATGATAGATATGGATCAGCCTTGGTGACACAAGTTCCTGAAATAGAACTAATTCTTTTCAGTTTATTCACAACATTCTCAACAAGCAGCGTTCTTCACATGTTGTAAACTGTTCTGTTTAAATTTCACATGATCTATTTATAGATTATTCAATGTTCATGGGGTGCTGCAAGCTGTAGAGAAGAAACAGCAAGTTCTGTGGTCAGAATGATATTCTGGACAGCATTGCTTACTCTAAACAATTAATGTGTGCTGTATCCATCCCTTCCTCAGAATGTTACCACTCTATCAGGCAATCAGGGCCGTATCTAACTCTTTACAGTTTGCTATGTAACAAAAACATTATGTAGTTTCTGGCTTCCTGAAAACAGATCAGATTATAATTTTGCTTTTAAAAGGAGTGCCAGCACTATTAAATGCTTACACATTTATTGCTTACCATACATAACACAATGAAAGGGTCGGCAGATATGTCTCACTGCAAGTTTGCAGTCCTAGTTCCCTAAAACTGCTAACCTTTAGCTTTACATGGAGAAATTGGAACAAGGCAATTAAACACACACACACACGCACAAACTAATCACGAGTTGGTTCTGTTGACACAGCAAACCAGCTGGGGCTTCAAGCACCTCCAGCACTGATCAATTAAATCTTTCCATTTCATGTACATTATCATTTTTAACCCTGTGAAGTACAGCAGAAAATACTTGAACAAAAAAATTGTACTTAATTGATTCCTCCCAACCAGTGCCACATATTATTCCCCATTCAAGACCGGCTGTCATTTGAACACTAGAAATAAAATACTTAACGGACAGTTTGTGGGGGATTATGGGTGAATTCAGCACAACAACCTGTATTTATATAGTGCCTTTTACATCGTAAAACTTCTCACAGGAGCCTTATCAGATAGAATTTGACACTGAGCGACAATAGGAGATATTAGGACAAGTAACACAAAACTTGGTCAAAGGGGTATGTTTTAAGGAACATAAAGGAGGAGGAGAGAGGTAGAGAAGCAGCGAGGCTGAGGGAGGGAATTCCAGACCTCAGGGCCCAGGCAGCTGAAGGCACAGACACCAATGATGGAGCGATTAAAATCGGGGATGCGCAAGAGGCCAAAATTGGAGGAGCGCAGATATCTCAAGAGGGTTGTAGGGCTGGTGGAGATTTCAGAGATAGGGGGGGGACATGGAGGGGTTTGAAAACAAGGACGAGAATTTTAAAACTGAGGCACTGCCGGACCAGCAACCAATGTAGGTCAGTGAGCACAGGTGTGATGGTTGAGCAGGACAAGGTGCGATTGAGGGTACGAGCAGCAGAGTTTTGGATGAGTTCAAGTTTATAGAGGGTGGAAGCTGGGAGGCTGGCCAGGAGAGCATTGGAATAGTCAAGTCTAGAGGTAACAATGGCATGGAGGGTTTCAGCAGCAGATGAGCTGAGGCAAGGGCGGAGACGGATGATGTTATGAAAGTAGAAGTAGGCAGTCTTGGTGAAGGAGTGGATGTGTGGTCAGAAGCTCATCTCTGGGTCAAATAGGACACCAAGGTTGCAAACAGTCTGGTTCAGCCTCAGACAGTGGCCAGGGAAAGGGAGTTGGTTGCTAGGGAACAGAGTTTGTGGCAGGGACCGAAGACAATGGCTTTGGTCTTCCCAATATTTAGTTGGGGGAAATTTCTGCTCATCCAGGACAGGATGTCATACAAGCAGCATGACAAATCAGAGACAGTGGAGGGGTTGAGAGAGGTGCTGATCCATTAGAGCTGGATGTCATCAGCATACATGTGGAACCTGACATTGTGTTTTCGGATGATGTCGCCGAGGAGCAACATGTAGATGAGAAATAAGAGGGGGTCAAGGATAGATCCTCGAGGGACTTTAGAGCAACGTTCCCTCTAAGTTCTTTGTCAATCCCACGCAGCCCAGGACTGGCTTTTCCAATGGTAAATTTCGCGCATGCACGAAACTGTGAATGCGCCACGCCCCCCCCCCAAAAAAGGAGGAACATTGCTCCAGAGGTAACGGTGCCGGAGCGGGAAGAAAAGCCATTGCAGATGATTCTTTGGCTATGATTCGATAGATAAGAATGGAACCAGGCAAGGGCAGTCCCACCCAGCTGGACGACCGAGGAGAAGCGTTGGAGGAGGATGGCGCAGTCAACCATGTAAAAGGCTGCAGACAGGCCGAGAAGGATGAGGAGGGATAGGTTACCATGGTCAGTCACATAGGATGTCATTTGTGACTTAGATAATGGCCGTTTCAGTGCTGCAGCAGGGCAGAAACCTAAGTTCAAACATGAAGCAGCGGGAGAGATGGGCATGGATTTAGGAGGCAACGTGTTCAAGAATTTTGGAGAGAAAAGGGAGATTGGAGATGGGGCGGTAGCTTGCAAACGCAGAGGGGTCAAGGGTGTTTTTTTCTGAGGTGTGAGGTGATTACGGCAGATTTGAAAGGGAGGGGGACAGTACCTGAGGAGAGAGAACCATTAACATAATCAGCTAACATGGGGGCCAGGAAGGGAAGTTGGGTGGTTAGCAGTTTGGTGGGAATAGGGTCGAGAAAGCAGGAGGTGGGTCTCATGGACAAGATGCATTCGGAGAGGACATGAGAGTAGGTAGGATGCACACACACATATTATATAGCTATATATTAAAGACATGTGCACACCTCCTGTCTATTAAAAGCTTACTTCCTGTTGTTACATTTTTGTCACATTTTCCATTTTAAATGCCTGTCCACATCTGTATGACCTCACCCAATGTTTACATAGCAGCAGCAGCCCCTTAATTGATTCCTGTATGAACCCAATGTTTTCCCAACAGCAAATAGGTTGGGTAGTCTTAAATGGACCCAAACCTACTTTTTATGGTATAATGTTCTTGACCTTGTGGAAAAACACATCCCTGACTTATGGGAGTAACGTCCATCAGTGATTTGTTAGTTTTATATTAAAAAAAGGTATGTCTGTACATGCACACTACCAACACCACACTTCATTACAGATACACAATATTTTTAAATGCTGGGTGCTGCTGAAACCAGCAACCACATTCCAGTCTATAAAGTTCCCTGTTTAATGGAGTGTGTTGTCCCATACGGTATGGCATGGTGTTCTGGGATTTTTAGCAATAGTTTCGGGATCGAATTGCACAATTCTGTTCACTTGCTATGAAAACTAAACTAGTAGCTGTGATTATGTTTCTGCACCTATGTACTCAATTTTTATCTCTGACCTTTTTTTAAAGCCCAAGATACAAAACAAGATATTAGGCAAGATGCATCAAGTGGAAGGTAGGTACCTGCCATTTAGCAACACTGGGGTGAGGGTCATAGGGTTTAGCAGCACTGAGATTGTGGTCCTGAGATCAGCAGCTGCAGGGAGGATTGAGGTTTAACAGCAGTAGAGTTTTTTTTTTTGGGGGGGGGGGGCTGGGGGGGAGTGCATCCTGGGGTTTGGTAGCACTACAGAGGAGAGCCTGGACTTTGGGAGACCTGGGAGGTGAAATATGGGGTTTGGCTCATTGTGAAATTCCTGTCAGTACAGGGAGGGGAAGGAAATTATCCTGGGATCTGACAGCAATGGGTGTACTGAGCTCTGAGGTGGGGAGTGGTCTAGGGTCTGGCAGCAATAGGGGAATGGGGTTTCCTGAGCCTGGTGGTATGAAAGGGGGGGGGGGGGGGATGGGGGATTTGGCATCACCGAGTCCCTTTATGGTTGGTTTATTGGTTGTAAAGCACTTTAGGACAACCTGATTTTGTGAAAGGCACTATAAAAATGCAAGTCCTTTCTTTCTTTATGGCCAGAAATGTAATCTGTTTGGTCAGGGAATTTTGCAGATTGGAATATGAAGTTCAGTTTCAAGTTGTGGCTGAGAAGCATCCAGTAATTTAAGATTGTTTTGCAACTGTAAATATATGAACTGAAGGTTGCAACTGTAGCCAGCATTACTGCAATTTCAGACCACTCAGCTTCACAGCCTATACCTGACTCCAAGTTACCATTAAAACTTTTTGCTCTGTAGCTAAATTAATCATAATATTCCATCATTCAAATCATTCTTTAGCAGAACTTTGAACGGTAGGAGCATAGACACCCCGGCTTCTTTTACTCTCGACTATAAGTAATATTTAGTGAGAACTTGGCCAATGCTACATTAACTGACCTAGTAAGACCATAAATGTGGGTCATCCTCTAAGTATTGGTTGTCGTGCACACAACGTCAACAGTACAACCAGTATTGTATAATCCTTCAGTAGTTTATTTGTTAACTAAGAATGGGCAAAGGAATAGAGTCATATTCTTCAGGTGTCACTGTACACCCTGCAGCCATTTACATGCCTTTTTAACCAGGTTTATCTTCCCACTTGGTATCTAGCTCCACATTTTGATCAGCAATCACTTGTAATATGTCCCATTGTGTTACAGTTGAGCACCTGCAATCTCTGCTGTCATCTCATGGGTTCTTATTCTGTGGCACATTTCCTGGTTCTTGGGGTTGTGGACGCACACCAGGCTGGGTGTGTCTGTGTGACAAAAAATGTTTTTGTCTGTATTAGATGGTTGATTTTAATTCTTTATTACTAGTTACAGTACATGCACAGGGTTAAGATTCAGTTATTGCTAGCTGTATTTTTGCAAAATGGAGATTATTTGCATTACAGTCTGTCATCCTCAGGACAAAGTAGAAACATAGAAACTTGCATAGTTCTGGAAATCCTTGACATGCACGATCTGGTGGCTACCGTTGTGTCTGAATGGGAATCCAGACAGGTTACCTGAATTGGAATCAATGGGGGTATATTTATGTATCAGGAAGTGTCACGAGCTCCTACTGAAACAAAGTTGCTTTTCATATGCTAATATAGATTGGAGGCAGAGGCATTAAGTTGTACCTGTTTTATTATATCTTTGATGGCTGGATGGATGAGGCATTAAGATCCAATTATTATATATTTCAAACCAGAGACAAATATCCTATTTAACTGACAAAGAATGGCTACTCACCTAATATAAATAAGGGAAATGCAGATTTTGTGGAGGAGCTTTGTTTAAGTACACCTTCAAAACAACAACAACTTGTATTTATATAGCGCCTTTAACATAGTAAAATGCCCCAAGGCGCTTCACAGGAGCATTAACAAAATTTGACACCGAGCCACAAAAGATGATTTTAGGTGACCAAAAGCTTGGTCAGAGAGGTAGGTTTTAAGGAGTGTCTTAAAGCAGGAAAGGTAGGGAGGTGGAGAGATTTAGGGAGGGAATTCCAGAAAAGATTTGGAACAATACTGCCATTGGCTGAGTTTATCTCAGAAGGTAGTCCACAGAAAAACTGGGCTAGGCGGAGTCTATGACAGTGGTTCACTACATAAGAAGTAAACATTCATGTTCAAGGTAAAATGTATGTTAAAAAATAGCTCAGGAGAATTGTCTATTATTTTTATGTAGTGTGTTGTGAAAGATAGCAAAATTTACAGCAATCAACCCTTCTATATTTAATATCATTCATTTACCTGTTCTAGGTTGAATAAACTGTCTGTTGGTTTATATCCTGAGTCTCAGTTTGATAGCGTGTATAGTCAATCCATCTATCGGAGAATCACATGGTGGTACGTAGTACATTCCAGTAAGCCAGTATACAGCGGCAGGGGTTCTCTGTTTGATCCTCAGGTCTCACTATTCTTTATTTAGATCCTAGGCAGGTAAAGATACATTGGGGATGGGAGGAGCGGTCAGTGAAGCTGAACCCAAATAGAAAGACTAATATAAAACTCAAACATAATAATCACTCTCCAGCCAACTAATGGGAGAAATTAGATCATCCATTAAATCACCACAACCTTGAGGTCACATAATGGTCTACTCATTCGCCTAAATGCTTCAAGGTGTTACATTCCTGGTCAAGCAATAATATCCTTAGTTTGTCTGGAACCACTTCCAGAAATCAATCTTTTACATTTTTATTTTCAAGCCATGATTTTCAAATAACTCTAATTAATTCTTCAAACACACTCTGTGGAGTTTTCCTTAATTTCTTATACTTTTGCTTGTATGCTTCAAAAATAGCCCAAGTCCTCCCTCATGCTTTGCAAACAACCAGCAAAACCTTAACCTTTGTATCAAGTCAAGGGGATTCCTGGAACCTGGGAGCAGAAGGGTCCTGGGACACAAGACGACTGGGGAAGAGAGTTCTGGAAGCATGGGGATGTGGGTGGGAGTGAGGTAGAGGGTCTGATTGTACTCGGCAGCAGGGGGGGGGGGTGGGGTTGCCAGGGTATGGCAGCCTCGAGGTCAGGGTGTCCAAGGAGAATGGTGCCAAATTGCCCTTGTACCCTTTTAAACCGTAAGGTGCCACACCGTTCCAGTTGTCAGCTAGTTCCTACCTTAAAACACTTAGTGCACCATGAGTGTATTTGCTGATTTCTACAGTTTTTAATACACATTAATTTCTATAAACAAACAAAAATGGCTACATAAAATGCTCAATAGTTTATTTATGAGATTTCCCAGTATTTCATACTAAAAAAAAACTGTTCGGCTGCACAAAATGGTTTGCTGTCTTTCTCAGAAGTGCAATTTTTCAACTCAATTTGAAGAGAGTGACTGACATGGATAGTAGCCAATCAAGAGGTACCCAATAATTCAAACTAATCTTCCAGTTAGGTCTAAATCACTTGAAAAAACAAAGAAAAATCCTCTTCAACTTTTTCCAGTAAGACAAAGAAATTCATTGTGGAAAACCCATATTTGTTTTACTTCCTAAATGTCAATAATAGCTACAAGTACTGTTAATCATAATTATTGTGTAACTGCCTGATGAGTAAAAAATGAGCAGTTATATTAGAAAAGCAGTTAATATTTTAAATGTGAAACTTACCTGAAATAAAGATTTGAGAACTTGTGTCATTGGCCCTGAAATTGTGGTCTCCCTGACATTTGAAAAGCCCCACAACTTCCGGGTTTCCGCATGCACTTGTACATACTCAAAATCCGGAACTTGCGATCTGGCTTTTATGACAGGCTGGACCTTTGAAGCAAAAACTTTTAAAGGTATTAAAGTCAAAAAAGACAATTTAATGGATAAATTTATTTATGTTCTTGTGCAACGTCATTTTTTATGCTTTTATTTTGTTTACAACTTTATTTTGGACATTAGGAATCGCAGTTAGAGAGAAAATATTTTCCAAGAAGTTTTTTCTCTGCTTAGATTGGTTCATCATCTTTTGATAGACTCTTCTGACTAGTCATTCAGGATTGGTTGTTTCCATAAGTCCCTAGTAATTTTGTATTGTAGTCACTTTTCTCGCTTACGATTCTTATCTTTCCTACCTCTTCAGTTCTGACTGGATGTTGTTTTACTTTGAGCCAACCAACAGCGTGTGATGGGCAAAATGTAACATTACATGAAGTAAGTATTACACAAGAAGTGAGTGCAGGCGAGATCTTCCATAAGCAAATGTGCCACGCAATTCTCTCCAACAAGAAAGTGGCTAGGTTACCGGTTCCAAGACAGCTACCAATCTTATTTATTGAGGACAAGCAGGTGCATAAAAGCACCGCAGGTTTAGCCATCCTTACTTTTTTCTCTGTCTGTGGGGAAGTTCAGTCTGTTGCAGTTGTGACACTGCCCCTGCAAGGCTCAGATTGGGACCTCACTGCATTGTGAAAATTAATCGAGAATTCAGTGGATTTTAAAGTGGACTGTATCTTACCAAAGATACTTTTTGTTGGTGGCCTGTTCATTTTTGGGAGGGAAGTAGCTTGCATTTTATTAAAAACAGTTTACAGATCACATTTTAGTTTTTTGTACAACCTCTTGCAGAAATTTAATTTCAGGAAAGCAAAACATTACTAAAAAGGATTCTTATATGTTTTAACCACTGACCAGAGTTTGGGTAGTTCACCATAACCCCAAGGTTACTCCATAGCAGCTATGTTATCACTTGGTAATTTACTGGACAGTGACACTCAAATTGAAAATAACTAGGACTGCATTCATCCCACGTTTATCAGGTTCCAGAAACAATTTCCCTCTTGACCCATGAACTTCATGTGCACGTGCAAATGCACCTGTCCAAATTAAGACATAATGGCCTAGAACTGGGTTGGGGCGCCAAAGTGGCGTAAAAGTCGCCTGAGCGCAGGATTTAGCGCAGCGATCGGAGTAATTCCGATCGGCAGAAATTCAGTTTCAGTGCCGCTCGAGGGACACGGGGCGAGGCTCGAGGCGCTCCACGTCCCTCTTAGGGCGCTGAAACTGATTATCGCAGCGCCACACGCTGCGGCACGGCACGCTGCGGTACTGCAGGCCTTCCTCCCACTGTTAAGGGGGAGGTGCCTGCAACAGCACGATCCCCGATCGCGAGTGCCGGCAAATGAGCCCGGCACCAAGGAGAAGTGCCGGGCTCTCGGGAAACAGCCGGCAATGCCGCGGGGGGGGGGGGGGGGGGGGGGGGGGCGGTTAGGAGGCCGGGGACGGAGGTGCTGGCAGGCGGCCGCCCCGCACCTCCACCTTAACTTGCGCCGCTGCCGGCACATTAAGGCCCCGTGAACCGGGCGCGGGTAGCAAGCGGCGCAACTGCGGCGTTCGTTACCAAATATCGCGAACAGGGCACTGCGCACACCGATGACGTCATCGGTGGCGGCGCAGCGCAAAAGCTTAACGCCACCATTAGCGCCCCTACTGAATATCGCGGGAGACGCAGCCAGTGGCGCTACAGCCACTGACTACCTCTTTAGGCGCTAACAGGTGGCGCTACGCACCCAATTTCTCCCCCAATGTTCCCTCCCTCACCTGGTAAGTATTGATATAATTACAGCAGTGTAATTTCTAGTTTTTAATGATTGTATTGAAGTTACTGACCAATCACACACTGTTTAGCCTTTTTTTAATTGTAGAAACGATCACACTTATTAGCCACAAATTACATTTATAGATGCCAATGATTTCCATTCCACACTGCTGGATTCCTGGCGCTCAAGAAAGCCAGAACTAGAAAAGTGTAAACATCAGCCTCTTTTGGGAATAAAGAAAAAACACAGCTTAAAAAGTTCAATTTTATCTACCAAAAAAGTTATAAATTACAAGCAGCATTCCTTAATCTAAATCTCCAAATCAATATTAATAATGACAAGCTTTTAAAATTCTGATATGGAATTTAATGAAAATAACATTCAAAGCTACAAAGTTGTGGTTTCAAGACCCAGTCCAGAACTTGAGCACATCACCTAGGCCAACACTTCAGTACTGTACTGAAGAAGTGCTGCATTGTCAGAGGTACCATGTTTCAAATCAGACATTGAACCCAACGCCCTATCTTCCTGTTAGGTGGACATAGAGGATCCTGCAGCATTATTTGAAGAGAAGCAAGGGACGTCTCCCAGTGTCTTGGCCAACATTTGTACTTTAACCAACATAATCAAAACGGAATAACTGCTCATTTATCTCATCTGCTGTTCGTAGGACCTTGCTGTATACAACTTGGCTATCATTTTTGCCTACATAACAACAATAACTACAATTTAAAAGTATTAATTAGCCGAGACGTTCTTTGGGAGATTCCAAGGACCTGAAAGTCCTAAATAAATGCAAATCTTCTTTTTCATAAAAGTAACAGGTATACAACATTTTTGTGAACTAATGTTATTGCTTGCATTTAACTCACGTCATGAATTCAAGTTTAGCCTTACCTCATGACATTAACAACAACTTGCATTTATATAGCGCCTTTAACGTAGTAAAACGTCCCAAGGCACTTCACAGAAGCGTTATCAAACAAAATTTTACACCAAGCCACATAAGGAGATATTAGGGCAAACAAAGAGCTAGGTTTTAAGGAGTGTCCTAAAGGAGGAAAGAGAGGTAAAGAGGCAGAGAGGTTTAGGGAGGGAATTCCAGAGCTTAGGGTTTTGGCAGCCAATGGTGGAGTGATTAAAATCAGGGATGTGCAAGAGGCCAGAATTGGAGGAGCACAGGTATCTCGGAAGGTTGTAGGATTGGAGGATGTTACAGAGATAGAAAAGGGCGAGGCCATGGAGGGATTTGAAAACAGATTTCAATTAATATTGAATCTGCTTTCACCACCCTTTAAGGCAGTGCATTTAAAATCATAATTAGAATCAAATTTAGAATCTTACATCGTAGGAGGTCATCATTCAGCCCATCGTGCCTGCGTTCTCGGAAATTGGTAGTGTAAGCACTGTGCGTTCTCTGAAATCAGTAGTGTTAGCGTTGTGTGTTCTCTGAACTCAGTAGTGTTAGTGCTGTCTCTTCTCTGAAGTCAACAGTGTTAACACTGCAATAACAACAGAAAATGCTGGAAAAACTCAGCAAGTCAGGCAACATCCGTGGAGAGAAATTTGAGTTGACGTTTCGGGTTTGACCCTTCTTCAAAACTGGAGAGAAAAGGAACTAGATCGAAGGCAGGGCTGCGATCGGACAAAAGAATAAAAGAACCAAAAGAAGTAAAAGAGATTAGAAGCTAGACGAGATGGTAATAGGCTGTGATTAGGTGTAAAGTGTACTGGCAGGGCAAAAGATAGCTGCCAGGTGTGAGAGAGAAACAAAAGGAAAGGGGGGGGGGGGGGGGGGGCGGAAAGGAAAGGAGTGGAAAAATATAAGTGAAAATGAAATAGGGGCCGAGGTTATGATCTGAAATTGTTGAACTCGATATTGAGACCGGAAGGCTGCAGAGTGCCTAATCGGAAGATGAGGTGCTGTTCCTCGAGTTTACGTTGAGCTTCCGTGGAACAGTACAAGAGGCCAAGGACGGTGAGGTCCGAGTGGGAATGGAGTGGTGAATTGAAATGACAGGCGACCGGAAGCTCGGGGTCACCCTTACGGACTGAACGGAGGTGTTCCGCAAAGCGGTCACCCAATCTGCGTTTGGTCTCCCCAATGTAGAGGAGACCGCATCGTGAACAGCGAATACAGTATACTAGATTGCGAGAAGTACAAGTAAATCGCTGTTTCACCTGGAAGGGGTGTTTGGGGCCCTGGACAGTGGGGAGGGGGGAGGTATAGGGGCAGGTGTTACATCTCCTCCGCTTGCACGGGAAGGTGCACCCTAGTCCACTCCTCTATCACCCCAAACAGCCCTTCCCCTTCGCCTGGCACCTTCCTGTGCAAGCGGAGGAGATGTAACACCTGCCCCTATACCTCCCCCCTCCCCACTGTCCAGGGCCCCAAACACCCCTTCCAGGTGAAACAGCGATTTACTTGTACTTCTCGCAATCTAGTATACTGTATTCGCTGCTCACGATGCGGTCTCCTCTACATTGGGGAGACCAAACGCAGATTGGGTGACCGCTTTGCGGAACACCTCCATTCAGTCCGTAAGGGTGACCCCGAGCTTCCGGTCGCCTGTCATTTCAATTCACCACTCCATTCCCACTCGGACCTCACCGTCCTTGGCCTCTTGTACTGTTCCACGGAAGCTCAACGTAAACTCGAGGAACAGCACCTCATCTTCCGATTAGGCACTCTGCAGCCTTCCGGTCTCAATATCGAGTTCAACAATTTCAGATCATAACCTCGGCCCCTATTTCATTTTCACTTATATTTTTCCACTCCTTTCCTTTCCGCCCCCCCCCCTTTCCTTTTGTTTCTCTCTCACACCTGGCAGCTATCTTTTGCCCTGCCAGTACACTTTACACCTAATCACAGCCTATTACCATCTCGTCTAGCTTCTAATCTCTTTTACTTCTTTTGGTTCTTTTATTCTTTTGTCCGATCGCAGCCCTGCCTTCGATCTAGTTCCTTTTCTCTCCAGTTTTGAAGAAGGGTCAAACCCGAAACGTCAACTCAAATTTCTCTCCACGGATGTTGCCTGACTTGCTGAGTTTTTCCAGCATTTTCTGTTGTTATTTCGGATTTCCAACATCTGCAGTATTTTGCTATCGTACTAGTGTTAACACTGCCTTCTCTGAACTCTGTAGCCTGACAATGACTGGATCAAATTACATATTGCAGAGAACTTGAACTACTCTACAGAAGATTGGATCAAATTACACATTCCAGACAAAGTGTTGGGTGAGTAGTGTCCTCCCGCCTCCTGTCAGTTAGAATAAGAAATTTGCTATTTCAATCACAGTGATGGAAATAGATGCAGCCCTCTTTGAAAGAGCTATCCAATTAGTCCCACTCCTCTGCTCTTTCCCCATAGCCAACGTTCCCCCTAATATTTTTGTGTTCGCGGCCCTTCACAGTTTTTTTAACATTAGAAAAGCTGGTCCTGGGCTGTGCAGGACTGGCAGAGGGCTCCCTAACCCTAAATTTACTCCCCTTCAAGTATATATCCAATTCCCTTTTGAATGTTAATATTGAATCGACTTCCTCCACCCTTTCAGGCAGGGCATTCCAGATCATCATAACTCGCTGTGTAAAAAATTTCTCATCTCCCCTCTGGCATTTTTGCCAATTACCTTAAATCTTTGGCCTCTGGTTACCAGCCCCTTGTCAGTGGGAGTAGCTTCTCCTTATTTACTCTATCAAAATCCGTCATGATTTTGAACGCTTCTATTAAGTTACCTTTTAATCTTCTCTGCTCCAAGGAGAACAATCTCAGCTACGTAACTGAAGTTCCTCATCCCTGGTACCATTCTAGTAAATCTTCTCTGCATCCTCTACAATGCCTTGACATCCTTCCTAAAGTGTGGTGCTCAGAGGACACACTACTCCAGCTGAGGCCTAAACAGTGATGTATAAAGGTTTAGCATAACTTCCTTCCTTTTGTACTCTGTCTCTATTTATAAAGCCAAGGACCCCGTATGCTTTATTTTAAACCGCCTTATCATCTTGTCCTGCCACCTTCAAATATTTCTGTACATAAACCCCCAGGTCTCTCTGTTCCTCCACCCCCTTTAAAATTGTACAATTTCGTTTATATTGCTGGATATTATTGTGTATTCAACAAATACACAAAAATCTTATGTGTTCAACTCCAAATGTCCATCAGTGGAACAGTTCATCTGTCAACAAGGGAGCAACACAGCTTTAGCGATAAAACAGAGCAAGATTGAAGATTTTGAACCTCTGAACACAGCCTTAATTAAGGGGCCCAATTGACTACCAAAATTGTAATGGTGACTTTGAAAACTAGAAAATAAATGCAGATGGTGACTGCAGACTTGAGAGCTCCACTGTGAAATATATTAGAAATTCTATTGTAGTGTGCATAACTAATTTTTACAAGAGAAAAAAGACTGACGTTTATATAATGCCTTTCACAGCCTCAGGACATCCCAAAGTGCTTTCCTGTCAATTAAGTATTTTTAAAGTGTATTCACTGATGAAATGTAGGAAACGCAGCAGCCAATTTGCGCACAGCATGATCCTACAAACAGCAATGAGATAATGACCAGATAATCTGTTTCAGTGATGTTAGTTCAGGGATAAGTATTGGCCAGGACACCAGGGAGAACTCCCTGGTGTCCTGGCCAAATGCATTACTGGAACTGTACATATCATTTTTCTGTCCTTGCAAGATGTTATATAATTGACAGGGCATTCCCTATTCTGTTTCTATCAGTATCTTGTTATCCATATACTGTAGTAATAAAATACAGTAATTTTACATTGCAGCTACAGCCACATTTTTACAAATACCATAATCTTGGGAAGCTCAGAAATGGGAAATCCTGCAATAGGGTACAGACCAAAACTGTACCAATTTGAAAAGCACCACTCCAGATTCATGCTTTGAACCATAAGGTTACTAGGAGAGAGAAAAACAAACAGATGTTGACATATACAATACAAAATAACACAGAAGAGACATTTAAATGGCCATTTCAAAAGCAGCAAAGGCTGAGGCCTGTGAGCAGGTTGCCTTCTTAAATGCAGCTGGAAGTGGTGAGTGTAATCAAGCATAAAATGAGGAATAAAAACAATAATGAAAATGGGGCAGCTTTCCTAACTGGCTTGGTGGGTAAATGCATGCACCATCTCGTGCTGCACTGAGCCTTACAGATCAGGAAGATGTCGGGTTTAGTCCTTGGTCTGTGTTGAGTTAATCTGTCTCAACCAGAGGAGCAGCAGATGTTCTACAATTGATCTAAGTATCCCATAGACTGTGGAGGGACTGCTAGCATCATAGAATCATACTTCAAACAAGTCTGTACCTTCAGAAGGGAGAAAATCCAAAGGGAAGAAAATTATGAAATATATTCTATGTTAAATCTGTTCTATTTCTGGATTCATTTATCATTTGAAATGTAATGTTTTTCTCCCCTCCTTAAGGCACTGACTTGGGATATTGTTCCTAAGGAGTTATTAGCCTTCTGCTACCCACCCAACCTTCACATAGGTGCACTTTCCAACAATGGCTGCTGGATTGAAATTGTGGGAACACTGCCTGTTTCCTCTCACTCCTGATCACTATCCAGCGATACTTGTGCGGAAATTTGTGTGCGACAACACTGGGTGAAATCAAAATCAGGCTCACTTGTGATGCCCCTACAGTCAAGTAACCTATAAGTTACTGTCTGGGTTAAAAATAAATAGAAAGGAGTCCATTTGGACCATATTGTTCTTGCATTCGGGGGAGATAGTGTCCCTTAATATCCACCCCCTTTAACTGTATCTTGAACAGATCCACAGTTTATGCCATCACTACTCTGCCCAAAGTCCATTCCAAGTATGACCAGTCTGTGCGTGAACAAGTTTTTCCCCACCATCAGTCCTAAATTAGCATTTCAACAATTTTAACTATGTCCTCTTGATTTAATTTTTTTTAGCCGTTTATGGGATGTGGATGTCGCTGGCAAGGCCAGTATTTATTGCCCATCCCTAATTGCCCTTGAGAAGGTGGTGGTGAGCCGCCTTCTTGAACCGCTGTAGTCCGTGTGGTGAAGGTACTCCCACAGTGCTATTAGGTAGGGAGTTCCAGGATTTTGACCCAGCGATGATGAAGGATCGGCTATATCCTTCTAAGTCAGGATGGTGTGTGACTTGGAGGGGAACTTGGAGGTGATGGTGTTCCCATGCGCCTGCTGCCCTTGTCCTTCTAGGTGGAAGAGGTCACGGGTTTGGGAGGTGCTGCCAAAGAAGCCTTGGCGAGTTGCTGCAGTGCATTTTGTAGATGGTACACACTGCAGCCACGGTACGCCGGTGGTGGAGGGAGTGAATGTTTAAGGTGGTGGATGGGGTGCCAATCAAGCGGGCTGCTTTGTCCTGGATGGTGTCGAGCTTCTTGAGTGTTGTTAGAGCTGCACTCATCCAGGCAAGTGGAGAGTATTCCATCACACTCCTTACTTGTGCCTTGTAGATGGTGGAGAGGCTTTGGGGAGTCAGGAGGTGAGACACTCGCCACAGAATACCCAGCCTCTGACTTGCTCTTGTTGCCACAGTATTTATGTGGCTGGTCCAGTTAAGTTTCTGGTCAATGGTGACCCCCAGGATGTTGATGGTGGGGGATTCAGTGATGGTAATGCCATTGAATGTCATGGGTGATGTAAGAAAACTACTAGGCACTTGGTCTAAGCATTAAACAAAGCTTTAATCAACTGTTTTACAACATGGAGGTCTAGTTGTGTCCTTCACTATTTCCTGTTAAGAATGTCCTGCCCAAGCTGGGCCCGTGCCCGAGTATTTATACTCTCCCTGGACAGCACCACCCGTAGGCCGCTCAGTATTATTTCATAAGTCTTTCTTTCATGAATGACTGATTCATGTCGATGGGGATGTGGCATTCCTTCAAATGGTGCTCTGGATTTATTTTATCTGTACTATTTCATATCTTGTATACTTCTACAAGGTGGCCTCTCAATCTCAAAACTAAAGAATTCTCAGTCTTTCCTCAAAAATCAATCCTCTGACACCAGTGATTAGCTTCATAGCTCTTCTCTGCACCGTTTCCATGGCCTGAATGTTTCTTTTATATTTTGATGACCAAAACTGAAAACAATATTCAAGGTGCAATCTGAGCAGAGAATTGTACAGTTTTAGCACAACACCCTTAAACTGGCTATCTACTAAATTAGCAATAATTTAGCATTCTATTTGTCTTGTAGATTGTTGCTCCACAGTGATTTGGCATTAAGTGCTAAGTCTATCACCCCCAGATCCCTTTCAATTTCACCTTTGGCTATTTACCCGCAATATACATATGATGTTAACTTTTCATTCCAATGTGCAGTATCCTGTATTTGTTTATATTCCATTGCATCTGCCACTGTTCTAATTACAAATATTATCTAGATCCTTTTTTAGGTCTCCTGCTGCTTCTTCCAACTCAACTGCCCATCCCTCCCTATGGCTACTATAATCTTTAGATTTAACGAATTGCATTGGTTTCCTGAAACTAAGTGGCTAATGTAGATTAGGACCCAGCAAAACTCCATCGGGTATGGTCAGTCTCTCTCATTTACTATTAATGATAGATCCCAGATTTAGGTGTTAAATTCACATGTTAGTTTGAGAACTAAATCACAGGGCTACTCCCTTTTGGTCTGGGTCGTACCGGTAATCCCAAGGAAATTTGTGTGGTTTACATCTGGCCGAGACACAATATAGGTGTAGCATTGTACTGAATAGGTACCCTTACTGTAACAGTTCCAACTGCCCAATTTATTTATATTCATTCATGTTTTCCATTGCTTGTTCAATGAACACTATTCATAATTTTAATCAAACAAAAATTATTTGAAGATTACAAATTAAATAAGTAATTTCAAACAAGATGGCCAAAATGGGCATAATACCAAATATGTACTTTCATAATTTTATCAAATGTACAATATTTGAATATTACAGGTTAAAGTTAACTTCAGCCAATGTGGACTTAATATTAATACATTGCAGTGTAAAAAAAAAGTTAATACCATAAATTGATCATCAATTAAGATTAAAAATGCGACTATTGGGAGGGGCCTTAGGAGGAAGCCTAATCCACTTAGACAGACATAATGAAAGTCTCCCATCTGTTGGCTGTAAGGGTCCTATGTGAAATGAGTGATAAGACTCGGCAGTTTGTAGGATGAGTTGACATTAATTGGCGATCTCAGTCCAAGGGGCCACAGGATGGCTGGGATAGGAAGTGGTGCAGTAGTAGACACTGATGCAGTAGTGATTGCTTGCTTGGGGTTGGAGCTGAGCTGCATTGAGACAGAATAGAGGAAGCTTTACTCTGCATCTAACCATCTAAAATGGGAATGGTCCATTTTCTAGCACTGATGCGGCTCAACTTGATGAGTTTACATTTACCAAATAAAAGAAAATCA
The DNA here is from genome assembly GCF_052327205.1 of Somniosus microcephalus. Taxonomy (NCBI): domain Eukaryota; kingdom Metazoa; phylum Chordata; class Chondrichthyes; order Squaliformes; family Somniosidae; genus Somniosus; species Somniosus microcephalus. The sequence goes on along the minus strand of NC_140990.1, from coordinate 208,646,117 downwards.
ACGTTACAGAGTACAAAGTTCTCATAATTGTGCAGAGAATGGTCCAGGCTTCAGTATAAAAGCTGCAAATACCACAAGCTCCAACTTTACCCCCACTACTGCAAATGAAGAAGAAAAGATCTAAAGTCCTTCCAATAGATGAAACTGCCACTTCTGAAAGCCAGTCTCTGTGCTTTAACACAGAGTGGTCAACCAAAGTAGTCTTCAAGCAAGTCTGTCTTCTTCCTCTCAATGGTTAACCGCAGGGCTCCTCAAATGACTTATACTTTTAAAAACGCAGAATTTGCAGACACAGAAAGGTTGAGCAATTCTCATACAGCTGATTGCACTGTAACCCTCAGCAATATATTAAGTGCTGCACTTCACATAGTCACGATATTGACTAAAATCACATTGTTGGCTGCAGACTTTTTAGCATAGAACAGAAGACTGAACTTGGAAAGGGTTCAATCTTCTATTCTGCATTTAGAAGCCTTTGTCGTCAAAATAATGATCTTAATCACTACTTTATGTGATGAACGCTTTGCAGCATTCAAATAGTGCTGAATGGCCCTGTGTGAGATTTACAGTGCAATATGCAAAAGGGAAGTAAAAAGTTAAGCAACTTCCATACAAGCCTTCTACAGTCCACATGATCCCCAGAAATCCTGGTTAGTCTTTCTATATACAAAAGGGTAGGTTCTGTCCAGGAGAGAATTCCACAGGCAGAAGTGGAGTGTAAAACATTGCTGGCAGATTTCAGACAGAACTTTGAGCTGCAGCTGCTATTGCTATTTGCAGCACCAGAAGCAAGTGCCACTCTCAGAATAAAACAGCATTGCACAATACAAGACTACTAAACATTAAAAATTTGTAAAGTTTCTCCGATGCAATTTGTGAATTGTCAATCCTAAGTATTTTATAATGACAAATAGGCAGCAAATACCATCAAATGACAGAAATTCCAAGTTCACATTTGATGCTTTTGAGATCTTACTCTATAGCCTATTGTAATAAGGGGGATAAGGGAATGGAGGTCCTACAATGTGTACAGGACTCCTTTCTAACCCAATATGTAAAAAGCCCAACAAGGGAGGATTCGCTTTTGAATCTAGTAGTGGGGAATGAACCAGAGCAGATAAGAGAAGTAAAAGTAGGGGAACATCTAGGCAATAGTGACCATAATATAATACGCTTTAAGGTGATAATTGAGAGGGACAGAAGTGTGACGAAAACCAGGGTAATAGATTGGAGAAAAGCTGATTTTGAGGGGCCGAGAATAGAACTTGGGAAAATAAAATGGGTAACAATATTTGCAAACAACGATGGGAAACATTTACAGGAACAATATATTCCGCTAAAAAGAACTAAACACTAATGTTTAACTTTACTTGGCGGGTGAGAGTCTAGGCGGGATAGAGGAACAAAGGGTTCTCGGAGTACAAATACACAAATCACTAAAAGTTGCAAGGCCATAAAAAAGCAAACCAAACACTAGGGTTTATTTCTAGAGGTATAGAATTGAAAAGTAGGTAAGTTATGCTAAACCTGTATCGAACCTTGGTTAGACCACACTGAGTACTGCGTACAGTTCTGGTCATCATATTATAAAAAGGATTCAGAGGCACTGGAGAGGGAGCAGAGAAGATTTACAAGGATGATACCAGAAATGCGAGAGTATACATATCAGGAAAGAATGAACAGGCTGGGTCTCTTTTCTCTTGAATACCTAATAGAGGTCTTTAAACTTATGAAAGGTTTTGATAGAGTAGATACAGAGAGAATATTTCCACTTGTGGGGATGAGCATAACTGGAGGCCATCAATATAAGATTGTCACCAAGAAATCCAATAGGGAATTCAGAAGAAATTTCTTTACCCAAAGAGTGGTGCGAATGTGGAACTCGCTACTACAGGGAGTGGTTGAAGCGAAAAGTATAGATGCATTTAAGGGGAAGCTAGACAAGCATATAAGGGAGAAGGGAATAGAGGGTTATGTTGATAGCTTTAGATGAGGAAAGACGGGAGGAGGCTCGATTGGAGCATAAATGCCGGCATGGACTGTTTGGGCTGAATGGCCTGTTTCTGTGCCATATATCCTAGGTAATCCTATGTAATTTTGAGAAACTATACTAGGGCCCAAAGGGACTATTGTTTCATTAATTTTTTTGGGGGGTGGTGGTCACAAGTCAAGGATTTTAGCCTTTTGAGGGAAGATGCATTAATTCTTGTTTTTAAAACTACATTTTAAATTATAAAATGAGCACCAATAATGAACACATATAACAGTAATTGATTATAAACTTAAGTGACCTTGGTGGACGTGTACTTATTTAGCAAATAAATAGTCACGTGGTTTAATTCATCCAGTCAGTGCAATGTGATAATGACTTGTTCTTTACGTCAACCAAGCCTACAAGACAGTGCACTTGATACGTTATTTTAGGCTGGCTCATTGCTTAGCCTGTTCAAAAAGCGTACCATAATGCCCACACTCAACTAACAAACAACCCTGTTTTAATATACAGGAGGGCAAGTCACTATATCGCTGCCCTCTTTGACCCACAGGCCCTGATTCAAGACTCCATCTCCTTCCTTTAGTTACATTATATTTTTTGGAAATATTTGCATTCATGAAGGTCAGGGAAATAGAACATATTTCCCCCGTTCAGTAGCAATAGTGACCACTTCCATACAAGATAAAAGGCAATCAGATTCAAGGTATTTCATACATTGACATACCTGAAGCTCAGCCTCAAAAGAGCTGCCCGAATGTGAATATTTCTACTTAGCAGATCAGCCACCCTTATGCCACCTCTTCAGGTAGAGAATAAATGTCTTCCTCTTGATAATTTTAGGAGGGAAAAAAAGCCAGAGTTAGTGCAAAAAGAGAAATCCCATTTTGTACCCATGCTGACTGTCTTGCTGAAGTAGGAGGAATATTATTCCATTGATGTCAACTTTTATTATTAACTAATGTCTCCCATTAACTGCTGAAAACGTGTTTTACATAGAACTGTTGTAAGCCAGAGAGAAAAGCAACTTTCCACAAGCGTGTGGGCTCAGCCCAGGCCCAAAAGGTGAAAGGATAGTGTGCTAACTCACTGTACCGCACGGCTCTTGTTCAGTCAGATATTTCATTGAAATTATTCCGCATTCCAAGAGATCACAAATGGAGAATAAAGAGAAAAAGAACACAAAATCAATGAGCACAAACAATTAAGAACAAAGGCCAAAAGCAAGGATTTATAGCAGAGCAGGTGAGTATAATTTGTAAGTGTTGACTAATCTTAAAATAATGGGGTATTTTACTGAACAAGATGTTATGGTCAAACATGACAGGATTAATGAGACTCCACAACAACATTGCATATTATAGAATCATAGAAATGTCTGTGCCGGCCAAAAAAGAACTATCCAACCTAATCCCACTTTCCAGCTCTTGGTCCGTAGCCCTGAAGGTTACGGCACTTCAAGTGCTTATCCAAGTACTTTTTAACTGCGATGAGGGTTTCTGCCTCTCCCACCCTTTCAGGCAGCGAGTTCCAGACCTCCACCACCCTCTGGGTGAAAAAAGTTCTCAACTCCTCTCTAATCCTTCTACCAACTACTTTAAATCTATGCCCCCATTATTGACCCCGCCGCTAAGGGAAATAGGTCCTTCCTATCCACTCCATCTAGGCCCCTCATAATTTTATACACCTCAATCAAGTCTCCCCTCAGCCTCCTCTGTTCCAAAGAAAACAACGCCAACCTACAGCAATCTTTCCTCATAGCTAAAAGTCTCCTGTTCAGGCAACATCCTTGTAAATCTTCTCTGTACCCTCTCTAGTGCAATTTCCTGTAATGTAGTGACCAGAACTGTTTGCAGTACTCTAGCATTTTATGCAGTTCAAGCATAACCTCCTTGCTCTTATTTTCTATGCATCGGCTAATAAAGGAAAGTATTCCATATGCCTACTTAACCACCTTAACAACTGTCTTTCGAATGAGACGTTAAACCGAGGCCCCGTCAGCTCTCTCAGGTGGACGTAAAATATCCCATGGCACTATTCCGAAGAGCAAGAGAGTTAGCCCTGTTGTCCTGTCCAATATTTATCCCTCAATCAACACCTTTAACAGATTATCTGGTCATTATCACATTGCTGTTTGTGGGAGTTTGCTGTGCGCAAATTGGCTGCCACGTTTCCTACAGTGGCTATACTTGTAAAAGTACTTCATTGGCTGGAAAGCACTTTAGGATGTCCGGTGATCATGAAAGACGCTATACAAATGGAAGTCTTTCTTTTTCTTTCTTTATCTACCTGTCCTGCTACCTTCAGTGATAATTGTTTTTAAAATTATCCTATTATTTAACAATAACTTTCTAAATCCCTCTGTGTAGTTAAGTGAGTAAAGGCACCACGCAATGTGGTACTGAGGTAACCAGATCAAGGAAGTTGCAGATTTGACTCCTGATGTGTGCAGAGTTATTGGCCCAGAAATTCGGGTCAGAGGCTTCCCGTGGGTGCAAGCCTCCGACCTGCACTTACCTAGCGTGCTGGCCGTTGAGCTGTGGGCCCGTGTGGTATTCTGATCCTGGGCCTCCTCCAACTGCCGGCGCGCAGTGCTTGCGTATCCCCAGGGGCGCAGTTAGTTCGAAGCGTCCCCTGGGGTCACGTGGGCCATGGAGAGCCAATGGTAGCAGGGAATGCTTCATTCATGAATTTGACAGGAAGAGCTGTCAAACCTATAAATACTATAAGCCCCAAAACATAACTAAAACTTCAAATAATTTTTTTTTTTAAATCACATTTTAAAAATAACTATAAATTACATGAAATAACTATTTTAAACAATAATTTAATATTTTGAAAAAATTAATTACATTTTCTAACAAGGCTAAAAATAAACTTACCCTTCCTTTAAAGTATTTAAAAATAATAAACCTGTGGAAAAAATGTTTTAATTTTAATTAATTCACCACTTACCTTGATAAAAGCAGGCCTTACGCCTGCTTTTTAAAAGTGTAACTGCTGGAGACTTACCCTCCCAGAGAAACCGGCAAAAAAAACGTAAGTTCGATGCGCACGCGTTCCACCCGTCAACCCCTTCTTTCAAGGGAACGGAAGTTCCGGTTTCCTGCGCATGCGCAGTGCATGCACATAACCGGCACTTTCGTTGGGCCTACGCGTGAGTACCCAGCGTGTACTCACGCATGAGGACCTGAATTTCTGGGCCATTTTATCTCAGTCGGGCTATTACAATTGGCCTATGTCTATGGACTACAGAACTGAAAAGTTAGCCAGGTTTCTTATTCCTGATCTTGATCTGGTAACTCCTGCTGGAAAATGTGCATATGTGGACATCAGGCAAGGGCAGTATTAGACTCAGGTGTGATGTCCTTCACAGTTAAATAGCCGCTTGGGTGAGATACCAGAAGACTGCTGATGTTTGAGAATCCATATCCTAGCATAAGTAAATGCCTTCAGGAGAGTGGAGAAAATGGAAAAGAAAGTTATTTTATGACAGCCTAACTACAACCCACATGGATGGCCATCATACCATAAATACAGTAATCGATTGCAGTGTTTCCAATGCAAACAGCGCCAGACTTCCACATCATAAATAAATAGGTAACTGGCACTAGATACTGGAAAATAAAGGAATGACAATGGAATTAAAGACCAACCTTTGAAAGGTCACAATTCACAAAACTGAATACTTATGGCAACAGCTTCATCACGGAAATATCTTGATGTCGAGCAAAGCAGTATTTTTTTTAAATGCATGAGAAACTAATTGATGCCTAACCAAATATTCCTATTGACATATTGACTTTTGTCTTGACCAGTCTATCAGGAAAGATACTGAACAAAAACAAGGAACTTCCTTGTAAGGATACTCAGGATGTTCAAAGCACTTTACAGCCAATTAAGTACTTTAGTTTTGTATTCACTGTTGTAATTTAAGAAGAACAGCAGAAGCTGCTCTCAAGCACCTCCTAGCAGACAAATTACAGCACAGCAAAAGTCTGGATACAGGTCAGTTTGCCTAGCTGCCATCTCAGTTTGGGAACTGTGCATGTGGGCCCTGAAGAGTTGGAGGATATTTTTAAAAACAATATCCTCATCATTTAAAAACTCATCAACCAATATGTACTATAAAAGAAAGTTTTTCACACTGCAATTTTAATTTACAGTAATTGGTTTAGAATGCAACTCAAAATACCATCATCAACCTAGCTCCTACTAGCGGAATGGCTGCAGTACAAATAATGTGTCGAACCAAGACAGCACCTTAAACAGGATAATGTCCTACAATTCTATTTGTTTTAAAAATAGGCAAGTTAGATTCATTCATTTTCATATAAAAGGGTATTTATACATTTCATTTTTCCTCTTCATTGCCCTGCACTCGCCATACCACAGGTCATTATTGGCCAAAAAGCAACCTGTTCTAGTACTGGAATAATCTATGTTACACCGAGGGGTGCTGACAATACAAACCACAAGAGCTCTTATAATCTGCTCCCACCATACAAGATATGATGTATTTTGTTTCCTAATCCACAGACAAGCACACCCACCTCCCTCCTCAGCCACACACACACATACTGAATCAGACCATTCACTGGCATCCTGCTGAACCCTGAGCTGAGCTTTAAATGCCACATCCTACCACCAGGATAGCTGTAACACCACCCTTCACCACCCCTACCATAGTCCCTTCAATGCCAAAACCCTTATACACTTTTTTGTCACTTCTAACTCCCTCCTTGCTGGCCCTTATCCTCCTCCTCCACAAATTCCAACTGCAAAACTTTGTTGTTAGTGCTTTGCTTTACACCAAGTCCTGCTTGCCCATCTAATATCTTCGCTTACCTTCACTGGTTCCTAATTGAGTTTAAAATTCCAATCGTTGTCTGCAAATCAATCCATCGCATTGCATTGCCCTACCCTACCTCTGCAAATTCCTCCAACCCAATAACCCTTATAAAACACTCCCTTCCTCTGACACAGAACATCTTGTCATTCTCGCCTTCTCTTCAACCTGGCATTGGCGACAAAGCCTCCAACGCCTCAGTCCTATCCTCTGGAGTTACCACCCTAAATCTCTCTACCTTTAAGAAGCTTCTCAAACTTCAACTCTTCACACAAGCTTTCCCTTACCCTTCTTAGTCTTGTCTTCCTGGCTTGGCATCCATTGTCTTATGCCCATCTGTGAAACACCTTGAAATGCTTAATTCATGCTGTTTTGTATGCAAAGTGAAAGATGTCAGTGATGGGGAATGTAACATTTTTCCACTTTTGCCACACTGTACCAGCACTGAGCATCTCCAGATCCGGTACATCACTGTTCAGATGCAGAGATGTGCTATCTAAACTGCACCAATAATATGGCTTAACTTCAGAAAAGCACTCCATATGTCAATGTCTTTCTTCAATTTCCAACACCAGTTATCTGCAGAGCCTCTGTGATAATTTATGCCAAATTCTGATAGTGGACATGAGTCAGTAACACAAAACTAAGAATGGATTGAAACTGCCCAAACTCATTTCATTACAGCTGGCAATGAGAAAACTTGCATTCCATCACTCTGCAAGGTTCAAACCCAAATGCAAGATGTGAAAGTACAGTGTGCTAATCTACGGTGTCACCTAGTCCCTAATTAAGCTCGTCTCTTACCATGCTTGTTCTTGATGTTGTATGTTATGAGACAACTTGATGAAATATGGTTTTACTGATTAAAAAATGCATTTTTTTGTAAAACAACTAAAACTCCAAAAGTGATTTAAAAAACCTCGAGGTACATGATGTTTCTCATGAGCTTTTCAGCATTTTCTTGCAAATAACTGGTTCCTTTGGTGTGGTAAATTTGTGAGCGATGAGAATAGCACAGAAGTGACACATGTACAAGGGTGCAACCACTGTTGACAACCGACCCCAGAACAAAAGCTCTACACAACAGAGACTGTAGTACAGTGTATAACACCATTATATTTTAGCAGATTACTGGGGAGCAACACATATAAATATATATGAAGCTCGAAGAACAGCACCTCATCTTTCAATTTACAACCTTCCAGACTCAACATTGATTTCAATAACTTCAGATCATAACCACTGCTACCATTTTTTCGGACAGCAGATGCTGGTAATGGTTCTGCGGTTGCCATTTACAGCTCCTCTAGATCCATCTTTTGTTTCTTTACTTGTCCCATTACCACCACCTTTTGCTTTTGCTTTGTACCATCATCCTGTTGTCATTTAATCTCTCCTGCCTTCTACCCGATCACAGACCTTCCCTTTGGTTCTTCCCCCCCTCCCCCCCGCAACTACTTCCCCTGCCTCTGAACTTGCTTAAAAACTGTTACATCTCTAATTTCTTCCAGTTCCGACAAAACGTTAGCTCGGTTTCTCTCTTCACAGATGCTACCTGACCTGCTGAGTATTTCCAGCACTTTGTTTTTATTTCAGATTTCCAGTACTTTGTTTTTTTTTTAAACATATAACCACTACAAAAATGACTAGCCTCACTGAATCAAATTTTTTTAAAGCTGCAATGGGAAGTCAGTGGGATTGGTATTCTGGTAGGATGAGATCAAATGGGTGTACGGCCTCCTTCATGTGACCCTATCTTATGATCCTGCTGGTCAGTTACATAGTAACCATGATTCAGAGATATGAATACTCCAGACCAACCTGTTCTGCTGGCTGAAGGATGACGAAAGAAACAAAAATTGCACAAAAGTTAAAAAAGGCGGTATTCCCAATAAAAGTTTGGTTCTGTATACTTTAGTTCCATTTTTAAATTCCTTTACATAGTCGTACTCCAGCAGGGAAGCAAACATACATTACTCTCCCACATTATGCTGATATTGGAATGCTCCCACCTCTTTGTATAAAAGTAACTGTCTTCAACATGTGTTTCTTTTCTGTTGTTTAGTCATAAACTGTTCCCTTCCATTTAAAATGCAGTACATTCCTCATTACATTGCCTGCAAGACCTTTCCTATTTCGGACACATAATTTTCACATTTTTTCTCAGAGATAAATCTATTTGTTTTATACCATATTCCAGACAATGAATTGCTTTAATAATCAACAAATCTCAATAAATCAGCAGAAATGCCAAAGCCATTCACTGTTTTGGGAATACATTTTATGGTCAACCAGGGCAGGGCCATTAGTGCTGGGAAATGGAACACTTTTCATTTTAGGCATCCAGTCTCAGCACCATACATTCCCAGGTCAGGGGCCAGGTATAACGCAGTCAGATACACAGGCAAGCGCTCTCAAATGCAACCTTCAAAAAGAATTCCACTGCATCCGAGTCACAATTATCCACTGGCCAACGTGGTGTCAAACGAAGGGCAGTTTTTAATGCTGCGAGAGCCCCTGACCACTTAGAACTGGATTGATCCTGTCACCTGTCATTTCACAAGGGATCTTTACTGCCAGCAGAGAGAGAAAATCATCCCATCAATTTTGGTATATCTGGACTCAAGTTCCAGAGATGGTCATTCATCTTTTTATCTGAGGTATGAAGTGCATCATCAACAGCTCCCATGTGCACAGACAGCTGAGGAACAGGATACAGCCCCATTTTCAAAAGATCAATAATTATAACAAAGTTGTTGCCATGTTAGTTTCTGATTAACAATTCAAGTTTATGCTTACAATTCCCTACTTGGCAAATTACTGATCACAGTCATGTCACTGGAGAAGGTGCCAAAGAGAGGCAAAATAACTCGCCAAAAGAGGGTCAGAAATATCAATTGGAGAGCCACCCTTTCCCACTCCAACCTCTTTGTGGACACATCAAAAGTAAAAACAGAGCCCTAGCTCACCCTATGAGCACACAGCCAAGGATTCAAAAACAATGACAGCCAGGAGCAGTTACTGTTTTAGAGACTGTAATCTAATCTTGGTGTGCAGGTGACAGTTAAAGCCATGTGAGCTGTGCTCTCGCAGTCAAAGACATAGGGACCCCTCAATTATGTTCCTGTGTTATAATCGCTCACATAAATCACAAACATACAAAAGAAACAAAATCATGCCAGGCCTTCAAAAAGATAGAAAACAAAAGACTGTGGATGCTGGAGATCTGAAAAAAAACAGAATCTGCTGGAAATACTGAGCACAGTCAGCAGGTCAGGCAGCATCTGTGGAAGCAGAAACAGAGTTGACGTTTCAGGTCCATGAAATGTCATCAACCTGAAATGTTAACTGTTTCTCTCTCCACAGATGCTGCCTGACCTGATGACTATTTCCAACATTTTCTGATTTTACTTCAAAAGATAGATATCTATTTGAAAATTTCTCAGTACAAAGGCTAACTATACATCAATCAATAACTAGGGCGACATGCTCCACATGCCCGATGTCAACAAAGCACACCTAACTCACTTCCTTCTGGGTGCTTACGCATGAGACGCTCAACCAAGGGTTGTTCTTGAATGACAAACGGTTAACAGAAGAGCTCCCAGTTCCCATTCAGTATAATTCATCATTCCTATATATGTATAGCTGGGTTTGATCAGGTTTGACTATACGATATTTTACATTAGCGCGTCACAAGCAGTTGTTTCTTCCATCAGTCTTGTTTGGATCTCTGTGATACATTACTCAAAAGGTATTGGTAAACTCCACCCCACCAAAGACAAGTCCCGTCAGTGTAGGTGGAAAAACTCTAATCACTTTGAACAATGCCCGGTGCAGTCAGTCGGGTGAAACAAAGCCGCTGCTGCGCCCGGCACCCACCTCACTCACCCAGAAAACAGTTGCGCACCCAAAATAACTCCTGCCTGCGGCTTGCTGCCGGTCACCCAGCGCACGGCGCAGGCTCTACCCCCGGGGCCGGGGGGAGGGAGGCTCTACCCCCGGGGCCCGGGGGGGGGGGGGAAGCTGTCGCCTCCCTTCAGCTCCAGCCACGGTTAAAGGCCGCGGGACCGGCGCCAGCCCATCAAGAGCCGAGAAACGCCCCATCAGTGTAGTAACAAGACAAAGCTTCACGGACAGCCGGAGAGCCGAGGCCGGGGGCCCGGAGGCTGGGACGGCTGCTCCTCCTCCCCCTGCCGCCGCCTGTCAGCGAATCCCCCGGGGGCGGGGGAGGCTTTGCTCGGTGGAGGAACCCCCGCAATCAGCTGACAGCCTCGGTGTAAACAAAGCCGTCGCGGCCTGACAGCGAAGGGTGGCCCGGGTCTCTCCGCTCCTCTTCTCCCCCCGGCCGCTCCTCACCTGCTCGCCGCCCCGCCGCCTCTTCACTCCCCGCTCCCGGCGCCGCATCCGCCGCACTCTTTCCCCGCGTCTCCCTCACTTCCGCTGCAGCGCGAGCCGCCGTGCTGGAAGTGTATCGGTCCGCGGCAAACAGTGCCCCTATTGTCCCGAGCGCAGGCTGGAGCCTTGCTGCTGTGGCATCAAGCTGCGCAGTGTCTTACCCTGGAGTCACATCAGCTGCACCACCAATCTGACTCGGTCAGTCTCAATATTTTCAGAGTGGGATAAATAGTGCAAGCATTTTTTTAAAATAATGTCATGAAAATAAACTAACCTTTCTCCAAATAGGTGAGATACTAACCATGTCTTTCGAAAGTGTTACGACTTTTTTGTCAGTTGACAGGAGTATGTGCAATTTGCATTGAGATGCAACGTTGCATCGCCAAAAATGGCACCCCATTGTCCTCTTTTAATTGGAACAAGTAAATTAAACAAATAAACTGTAATTAGGACTGTAAAACTTTAAATAAACCTTATCAAATCAAATTAAAATTTGGTTGTCCAAATCAATTATGCACTCCAGTCCCCGCGGCGCCCACCGGTCACGGAAGTAGGCATCCCATTGTTGTCACATTATGCCACCAGGTGTTTTGGCTTATCTCCTTCCTTGTTAACAAAGATAGAGTCCCTTTGAAAGATGCTAAGTTAGCCTCCTCAACTGAGGCATGCTACAATGGACATTTTTTTTTTATTCCTCGGGATATGGGCATTCCTGGCAAGGCTGCATTTATTGCCTTGAGAAGGTAGTGGTGGGCTTTCTTCAACTGCTGCAGCCCTTGTGACGATGGTGCTCCCATGATGGTGTTCAGTTAGGATTGCCAACCCTCCAGAATTGTCCTCGAGTCTTCAGGAATTAAAATTAATCTCCTGGGCATTGCTGCAAGCAAACCGGAAAGAAAATCACTGGTGCATTAAAAAATGTTTTTTTCCATTGAACACTAGTTATAAAGGAATTGGAGATGGGAAAAAATGCTGTTTGACTAACGGTCAAGAATCATCCAATCAGGTAACAAAATCTGTTCACTTTCTAGTTGGCATAGGAAGGTGATATGTCGCGAGGATGGACGTGTCAGGAGACCAATAGTGGGAGTGTGGGGCGCGGTGGTTGGGTGCGGGAGACCAGGTGATGAAACCTCCTGGAATACCTCCAACCAGTAATGGCAACCCTATATTAAGTAGGAAATTCTAGTATTTTTACCTAATAGCAGTGAAGGAACAGTGCTATATATCAGGATGGTGTATGACTTGGAGGGGAACTTGAAGGTGATGGTTCTCATGATATTGTTAACTGACATTGGGCCAGCGAGGGGAAAATCATCCAAATTCAGTGACTCCTGCTGCAAAGAGCTTACATGTGGATATCAATTGTGAACACATTCTGGCTTAGCTATGATGGCCACCATGGTGAAGCAGCCTGCTAACAATCATTGTCCAGGTTCACACATAAATAATGACAATGTGGGTGAGATCACAGAGAAAGCCTGTAAAATATACCACAACATGAGCCAGTGCCTTCAAAAGAGCAGGAAAGAAAATTAGGATGGGGTGAAAAAGTATTATTTGGTCGTGAAAAGTTCTCACACAGGTTCAACTCTTGGAACAGATCAGATTAGTATGATCTGGGTACTAAGTATAAAAGCTGTCAGGTTGGCTGTCTAACAAAGTTGACAGATGCTACTTCTGCTGAAACTCAGTTTTTAATGTTAGCTTTTAAGTAAACATTTATTTATGAAGTAGTACACATTTTGGGGTGGATACAATGATGCAATCATGTCATCAATCGTATCTCAGCTCCTGACTAATCTATAATCAAAGTGTTTCTGTGTATTCCTCTGTTGCTTTAAACATCTTTCTGTGTACTGTCAAAAATGAATTACTTTGGAAACACTGTAGATGTGGGACTGTTTTATTAAGGAGTCCAAGCAAAACTGAGGTTAAAGTGGGTGAAAGGGAAAACCCTCCAATGACTGGAGTCATATCTGACACAACAATAACAATTGCATTTATATAGCAGCTTTACTGTAGTAAAACATCCCAAGGTACTTCACAGGAGTGTTATCAGACAGAATTTTGACACTGAGCCACATAAGGAGATATTAGGATAGGTGACCAAAAGCTTGCTCAAAGAGGTAGGACTTAAGGAATGTCTTAAAGGAGGACAGAGAGGAACAGTTTAAGGACGGAATTCCAGAGCTTAGGGCGTAGACAGCTGAAGGCACGGTCTCCAATGGAGGGGCGAACAATATTAGGGATGCACAAGAGGTTAGAACACAGAATTCTCGGAGGGTTGAAGGGCTGGAGGAGTTTACAGAGATAGGGAGGAGTGAGGCCATGGAGGGATTTGAACAAGGATGAGAATTTTAAATTTGAGGCATTGCCAGACTGGGAGTCAATGTAGATCAGCGAGCACAGGGGTGATGAGTGAATGAGACATGGTGTGAGCCAGGAGGGCATTGGAATAGTCAACTCAGGAGGTAACAAAAGCATGGATGAGGGTTTCAGCAGCAGATGGGCTGAGGAAAGGGCAGAGACGGGCAATACTACAGAGGTGGAAGTAGGCAGTCTTGGTGATGGAGAGAACATGGGATAGGAAGCTCAGCTGAGGGTCAAAGAGGATGCCGAGGTTGCAAACAGTCTGGTTCAGCAAGGGAGAGAGATGGAATCAGTGGCTAGGAACAGAGATTGTGGCGGGGGCCAAAGACAATGGCTTCAGTCTTCCCAATATTTAATTGGAGGAGATTTCTGCTTATCCAATACTGGATGTCGACAAGCAGCATGACAGATCAGAGGCAGTGGAGGGTTCGAGAAATGGTGGTGAGATAGAGCGGCACAAAGGAAGACCATTGTGATTGTTGACCGCCAATCATCACAACCCCAGGACATTTCGCTGCAGGAGTTACTCAGGGAAAAGTCCTTGGCGTAATCATTTCCAGCTGATTCATCAATAACTTTCGCTCCATCATAATGTCAGGAGTGGGGCAGTTCACTGATCATTCCACACTGTTCAGTTCCATTTACAACTCCTCCGATAATGAAGAGGCCCAAGCCGGCCTACAGGAGGATCTGGATAATATCCAGACTAGGACTGACAAGTGACAGGTAACGTTCACACCACGTAAGTACCAGCTAATGAGCATCTTTAACTAGAGAAATCCCAGCCATCTCCCCCGACCTTCAATGACACCACCATCACCAAGTCTCCCACCATTATTTTGGGTCACCATTGACCAGAAGCTTAATTGGATCAGTGATATTAATACAGTGATCACAAGAGCAGGGCAGGGGCTGGGTACTCTGCAATGAGTGGCTCACCTCCTGACCCCTCATTGCCTTTCTACCATCTACAAAGCTCGTCAGAAGCAATGTTCCCTTTAAGCTACGCGGCCGTGCAGCTCTCGGGACCTCCCGCGCAGCTGGCCCGCCGGCTTTTCAATGCGAAAAACTGTGGGGTTATTTTGAATGGGCCACGCAACCCCTTAAAGGAGCTGCGCACCCAAAAAAAATTAAGAAGGAACATTGGTCAGGAGTTTGACGGAAAAGCCACCACTCAGTTGGATGGGTGCACAGACATCAACACTCAAGAAACTCAACAACAACTAGGACAGAACAGGTCACTTTATCAGCACCCCTGACACTGCATTTAATATTCACCCCCTCCATCACCAGTGCACTGTGGCGGCAGTATGTATGACCTACAGGAGGCACTGCAGCAACTCACCAAAGTTACTTTGACAGCTCTTGTGACCTCTACCACTGAAAATACAAGAGCAGCAATTCCACGGGAACACTATCTGTCCAAGTTCTCCTTCAAGTCACAAATCATCCTTCATTGTCGCTGGGTCAATATCCTGGAATTCCCCACCTGACACATTGTGGGAGAACCACCACCACAAGAACTGCAGTATTACAAGGGGAAGGCCCAACACTAACTTCCCAGGGCAAGTAGGGATGGGCAATAAGTGTGGTCCTGCCAGTGTCCCCCCACAGTTTAAGAACAAATTAAAAAAATAATAAATAAACATCTGTTTTATAGCTGGTGGTTATTTGGACTTAATTTATACTGCAAAAATATCCTTCCAAACCATATGCAGTTCATTGCTGCTGATTTTGAGTGCGCATAGCAGCAATGTGGTAATGGGTCCTGTGCAGGGCAAATATTAGCTAGCGTTTTCCTGTGCGCATAGGAATTCTGAAGTTATCTGGGTGTCTTGCGTCACTGCAGATTTCTGTGTTTGCAAGGCTGCTAAAGTGGGATGAAAGTGCAAAGGGTTTAGAAACTGGTAATTCAGTTGATTTTATCTGGCCGAACCAGTTTAGAAGTTTTACTGTAACATAGTCTGAGGGTGCTCGATACTGTGAAATCCATCCCATTTATATTATGATAGAATTCCACAAGAGTGGAGTAATAAATTGGTGAACTTGTGACTTTATTTTCTGGTTGATGTAATGTACCTTCTCCTTTCAGACCAGTACGTGGAAAAAAATCATTGCTGGCCAGGAGTAGGAGAGAGGGTTGAACTGCTTAACTTTCCAGTGGCCTGAAAAACATAGGGGGGATTTTTTTGGGGGGTCAGTAGGCACGTTTGGTGGCGGGTTGGGTGGGAAAACATTTTTTTGACAGCAGGTACGGAACCCATTGTCAAGCTGCCTCCACGCTAGTCTCCCAGATGTCGGGTCTGCCATCACTGAACAGACCCAACACCAAGCGGCGGGGGACACAATTTAGATCATTAGAGAGATTGTTAAGAGGCACTTAAATAGTATTCTAAGCTCACCTTTCAATTTTACGTGTTTCTCCATGGGTTACATGCAGCTCGGGGATCATGTCAGCTCAGCAGGTTGTGAGTGGATTCAGCATTGAATTATCTGATTACTTGACAGCTGCAAATGTGCTATAGAAGCTCCCATCTCATAGCTTTCCAAGCTCAGAAACTGTTGCTTACTGCTTTTGGAAGACAGATTGAGCTTTATGCAGCTTGCAAGTGTTTGGAGCCAACTCTCTATCCAGGGCCACCTCATTGGAACAACCTCTCTCACCATTGACAGGTTACTTCTGTCATCTCAACTTCACCTGCCATCTATTCCATCAGCATCGTTGCCCTTGAAACTACCTCACCTTGGTCCTCAGAATCCCACCACGATCAGCCCCAACGCCAGCAGCACCAAGCACACCAGCAGCACCAACAACAACACCAACCTTCTCCGCAATCAACTGATGCTGCACAGGGAATCAGTACCCGACCACATTGTTGCCCAGGACGCCAAGGATGGCCTCACCATGGCCAGATTTACATAACTTGATGCTGTACACCCTGGCTGCCACATGATGCGCCAGGTTGGCACCACCACACACCAACACCATAAAGCATCCCTACAATGCCCAAGCCATTCCTTTCACACTCAGCACCATTGCAGGGGATACCATTATACCTCACCATTCACTGCAACTCACTAAGCCACTTCCAAAAGTGCACACAAATCTGTCCAAGAATGCAAACTGTTGAAAATAAAGATTTCAATGTTTGACAGCACATTAACAGAAATGTCACATGAACATTGGCTAAAACACCCTTGTGTGTTGATAGTTGGTATGATTGGACTAGGATGAGGGTGAGTGTGAGGGGTGGCTAGTGAGATGGGGAAGTGATAATGTAGATAGAGAGGAATGAGTGGAGGTGCAAGGTAAGTTGGTGTGAGTATGGATGTGCCGGAGTAGGGTAGGGAAGGCAGAGTTATGGGGATCTGATGAGTGGCACAGCAGGATGAAGTTGAGTATGGCATTGCAGTAATGTTTCGTGATCTACTGGGATCATTGAAAGATTTGCGCCACTGCAGCCTGGTCCTCCTGACGACATCCCTGCTTGTCCTCCTGTGCAATGTGTAACCAAGCTGCATTGATCTCCTGGGAAGATCTCTTCCGCCCATGGGAAAGGAAAAGGACCTCCCTGCGTGCTGTGACTCCCGCCATAATCATATGGCGGGAGTCATGGGAGAACCTGGGTACAACCCTGCACCTCTGCAGTCATTGTCAGTGTTTGCAGCACTTCAATGCTGTAGAACACTGACAGCACAACTGTCAAAATCAATTTGCACACGGTCCCTTTAAGAAAACCGGCTGAGGGCGCGTCATCAAGTGATGTCATCAGACCCGCTTCCTTCAATTGGACAGGAAACGTACTGGGCGGGCTTAACAAGCCCAATCAACGTAAAATCTTTTCACAGAGCGGGCTGGAGCCCAAGACCGCACAAAGTGGAGGAGAGACATCCGGGAGGGCGCCAATTACCTCGAGTCTCTTCGCCGGGAGCAGGCGCAAGCAGCGCAAGGAGCGCACGTCAACCCAAGCACCCCACCCACCCACCCCTTCAACCACCGTCTGCCCCACCTGTGACAGAGACTGTAGGTCCCGCATTGGACTCATCAGTCACCTGAGAACTTATTTTTATTGTGGAAGCAAGTCATCCTTGGTTCCGAGGGACTGCCTAAGAGAGAGATAGTTGCATCTTCCTTCAACAGCAGCATTTCAATTGCTTGTGGCAGTCACATTGTCTTTGAAGACAGCAGCCAAACCCATCACTTTGAATAAGTCTGGTATCTCTGGAGACATCAGTACCAGCTCATTTACTTTGCACTAGTCAGGGCTGCTATTGGCAGCACTGTGAGGTAAAAGAACAGGAAATTTGTGAAAGATAAGAATAAAAAAGGGTTGGGCTCATTGGCTCTAATGCCCTTTTCTGGTTTCTAAACATTCTTATGAGCAACATAAAATCTGAATATTTGCAATCTGAGGTTAGAGAATGAGATGTTATATAAAACATCTCGTTCTCTGAGCTTAGGTATTAAATATTCTAATTGCAGATATATACATACACACACACGTGTATATGCTTATATATATTATATATATATGTGGGATCGCTGATACGTGGGCAGTTTAAAAAGAGGGGAAATCCATTAAGCCCAAAGACTTTGGCCCCAAACATCTGAGCGCTTATATTCCTGGCTCTCAATTACTTTTTCATCACAAAAAGCTTATGTTGACCAACTTGACCCAATTCTAATTTTTCACAACATGTCAGGTCAAAGCAGTCACTAAAAGCTCTCCACAATGGAAATAAATCTATTCCAGACAGAACACCGATTAGTGATTACTTACATTAATTCCAGAGGGAAAAGCCAACGGTCTAGAAAATTAAGAGAATTGTCAAATTGAGATACTATGCAACCAGTCATATAGTACCAAAGAAAGCTGTACTATTCCCATTCTGGATTGAAGGAAGTCCACAGTGATCAGCACAGACTGACTAACTGCAACATCTCCATTGTGGTTCTCTCTTAATTCAGCAATATTCCTGTCTCCAATCAGTTTCTAGATCTCCAAAAGCTGTATTATTGGATCTAGTGTTCCAGCAGTTATCCCACTCTTTGTTCAATGTCCCTTTTTTATAATGACAACACAACACAGCGGTGCATCAGTGTATCAGATTCAGTAGATATGCTTCAGCACACTCCTTCCTCCTCCATTCCCAACTGAGTAGTGTCCAGGGTACAGTGCAAGGTGAGAGGGTGTGACAATACAGTAGCAAATTATATCCAAGTGTGTGCTACCCTGGACACAGTAGCAAGCTGCGAAAGAGTTTGGTAAGAGGAAGAGAGATTGTGACTAATAGTTATGTCCATATGAAATTGTTTGTGCTTTTTATTTTATATCAAAATATTCAATCGGAACAAAATCTGAATGGGCAGTACTGCTGATATGTGACAAGGGATGGTGGAGATGGCAGCGATTCATATAGTTGATCTCTTTTGGTGATACAAGTGAGCATGGTGCTTTAGCCAATGCCTCAGCACATTTCTTTCCCACAGAAGAGCAAATAAAACATTTGGAAACAAAAGGCCCTTAATTGCTCAATGGGTAGCAAACTCCCCAGTGTAACTGTTAGAAAAATATCCTGGAATGAGATCAGGCAACACTGGAATGAGATCAGGCAACATATTTGAATATGAGTGCCTATTTGCTAAAAAAATTTTTTTGCAGCTACCCACAAACATTGCCATAGTAACTATAAGCAGATGACTGCAAGATCACAGATTTACTTAAAGGGGGAAAACCTGCTTTTTTCTCACAGAAGGAGGAAGGGAGAAAGCAGACTGAGATAGCAGTGTAGAAAAATGAGAACAAGAGCAAAATGTGCAAGAGCCATACAAAGAGAAAATGTGAAAGACAAACAGAAAGACACATAGAAACATAGAAGATAGGAGCAGGAGTAGGCCATTCGGCCCCTCGAGCCTGCTCCGCCATTCAATAAGATCATGGCTGATCATCCAAATTCAGTACCCTGTCCCTGCCTTCTCCCCATATCCCTTGATCCCTTTAGCCTTAAGAAATATATCTAACTCCTTCTTGAATATATTTAATGAATTGGCCTCCACTGCCTTCTGTGGTAGAGAATTCCACAGGTTCACCACTCTCTGGGTGAAGAAATTCCTCCTCATCTCTGTCCTAAATGGCTTGCCCCTTATCTTTAGCCTGTGGCCTCTGGTTCTGGACTCCCCCGCCATCAGGAACATCCTTCCTGCATCTAGTCTGCCTAGTCCTGTTAGAATTTTATATGTTTCAATGAGATCCCCTCTCATTTTTCTAAATTCCAGCGAGTATAAGCCCAATTGACCCAATCTCTCCTTATACGTCATTCATGCCATCCCAGGTATCAGTCTGGTGAATCTTTGCTGCACTCCCTCCATGGCAAGAACATCCTTCCTCAGATAAGGCGACCAGAACTGCACACACTACTCAAGGTGTGGTCTCACCAAGGCCCTGTACAACTGCAGCAAGACATCCTTGCTCCTGTACTCGAATCCTCTCGCTATGAAGGCCAACATACCATTTGCCTTCTTAACCGCCTGCTGCACTTGCATGCTTACCTTCAGTGACTGGTGCACAAGGACACCCAGGTCTCGTTGCACTTCCCCTTCTCCCAATCTATTGCTGTTCAGATAATAATCTGCCTTCCTGTTTTTGCCACCGAAGTGGATAACCTTGCATTTATCCACATTATACTGCATTTGCCATGCATCTGCCCAATCACCCAACCTGTCCAAATCATACTGGACATACTACAGAGAGGAAGATAGGAAGAATTAAATTTTTTTCCCCGTTTTCCGGCCATAATGTGATGGATTCTTGTGATGGTGGAGGGAAAGCCAGTCTATAACCCTGTTGTCATTTTCCTTCACCCAATGGAATCACACCGATGCATGCAAATTTTATTTAAATAAGTGCCTGAAGCACAATGGTGGATTTTCTTACTTTACTGTCTATGGACCACCTTAAAAAAACGCTGGTTGCCAAGTTAGATGGATGTACTGTTAAAGGCCAGCTTATTAGGATAGTGCACTTGGTCAAACATTGGGGGCGATTTTCTGTCGTCGTCGGAGGTGGGTTTGGAGGCGGGAAAATCAAATTCAAAGAGGTCAGGTTCAGAACCCGCCTCCGCAGGATTTTGCCGGTGCCGGTTTTGGAGGTCGGGAAACGGTCCCGCCTCCAGCTGGCCATTGCGCTATTTAACCTCCTTAAATGCTCGGCCTCTCTAAGCCTATTATGAGAGGCCTTCCTGATTTTTCCAGCATTTCGGCGTGATCCACGCACCTCCTGAACCACGCCAGGTAAACCTGGCAGGTTGACTCGTGGGTGGCCTCCTCACTGCTACAGGTCTAAAAAGACATTGTTTATTGCAGCAAGGATTACTTGCAGGTGCCAGACCTTGGCTTTAAAAGGTCTCTGAGCACTTTTAGAAGGCCTTTCGAAGTCGGAGGTGCTGCAGCTTGAATCAATCAACTGTGGGACCTCCTTGTAAGACCCTCTCCCTGCTTGCAGTGAGCGCTTCCCCAAAGGAGGCATCTACAAGCAGAATGGGAACCATTCATTTTCTTTCTGCATGGACCTCAGATGAGGAGGAGGAGGAGGATCTGGATGAGGAGGAGGAGGCGGTCAGAGCGCCAGTGTATCGACCAGTGGCAGCGGCAACACGCGAGCATATGGCTGCCCGGGATGCAAGCAATGAACTTATCATGGCCAGACTTGCATAGGTTGCCCAAGTTGGCACATGTCCTTTGCTCCATCCTAGGACATCATTGACAATGGACATGATTCTCTGGCCTCCTTTCACTCAGGCCACCAACCTGACAACGCAAGTGTGCTGGTGCCCACAATGTGGAGCTGCCTAAGGCGAAAGAACAGATGGCATAATGCCAATATTTTGGCTTCAAATCATTTTAATACTTTCCATCAAGGATGGCATTTCATCATTACACAGAAACTGCACACAGATCTGGAGGTTATATCCCTTGCCAGCTGTACCCACACAGCCTTGGTTTCTTTGGCAGGCCCCTTCCTCCGAGATGAGTGGAAGAGCACCTCCATGCTAGCTGTCACCCCCACAAACAACATTTGCAGCGCCTCACCCGAGAGCCTCAGGTAGGCCCTTGCCTTGGAATTGGACATAGTGGTTTCTCAAAAGATGTTGGACGTGGTGCAGGAGACGCAGAAATGCTGTGGAATGAGCCAAGGGAGCAAGAAGTCATAAAATCAGACTGGAAAAGTGCCGTCAACAGAGGCGAGTTTCAGTCCCAAAACACTAATTGAGCAAGGGCATCCCACACCTCTGAAATCAAGTGGCCAATCATAGGTTTCAAAATTTGCGATTTTCCCATCAGTGGAGGCGAGTTTCAAACCCACCCAAAATGAAACCCGCCTCCATCTCGCCACCAGTGGGAAAATCGCCCCCATGGTTATTGAAGAATTGTTTATATTTGGGGGCGGGGTTGGGTGGGGAAGTTCTATCTGCAGTTTGCTAATAGTTTCTGCTTCACCACTGGTACTGGAGATTTTTTTTATATTTCAGTCATGAACCACAGGACACACTGGTGGTTCCACTGGGGAAGCCCCTACACCTTTTCATAGAGTCATAGAAACTTACAGCACAGAAGGAGGCCATTCGGCCCGTCGTGGCTCTTTAAAAGAGCAGTCGTGCTTCGTCCCACTTCCCCGCTTTTTGTCTGTAACCCTGTATGTGGCTCATTCTCAAGTAGCTGTCTAACTCGGTTTTAAAATTATTTATGGAATCAGCTTCCACCATCTTCCACATAATAAGCTTGCCAGCAAAGTTGAAGCCCATGGAATAAAAGGGACAGTGCCAGCATGGATACAAAATTGGCTAAGTGACAGGAAACAAAGAGTAGTGGTGAATGGTTGTTTTTCGGACTGGAGGAAGGTATACAGTGGTATTTCCCAGGGGTCAGTACTAGGACCACTGCTTTTCTTGATACAGGGATATATTAATGGCCCAGAAATTCGGGTCTCCACGGGTGAGTGCGCATGGGGTACTCTCCCGTAGGCCCAATGGAAGTGCCGGTTTCCTGCATGCGCTGCGCATGCGCGGGAAACCGGCACTTACGTTCCCCTGAAAGCAGGGGTTCAGAGGTCGAATGTGTGCGCGGGGGAGGCAGCGCATGCACATCGAACTTCGTTTTTTTTTTTTAGAGGTTTTCCCGGGAAGGTAAGTCTGCAGAAGTTAGACATGTAAAAAACAGCCGCAAGGCCTGCTTTTTACAAGGTAAGTGGTGAATTAATTAAAATTAAAACATTTTTTCCACAGGTTTATTATTTTTAAATACTTTAAAGCAAGGTAAGTTTATTTTTAGCCCCATTAGAAAATAAAATTATTTTTTTCAAAAATTTAAATGATTGTTTAAAATAGTTATTTCATGTAATTTATAGTTTATTTAAAAAATGTGATGTTTTTTAAAAATTTATTTGAAGATTTAGTGATATTTTGTAAGAAGGGGCCCGTAGTATTTCTGAGTTTGACAGCACCTCCTGTCAGACTTATGAATGGAGCATTCCCTGCTCCGATTGGCTCTCCATGGCCCACGTGATCCCAGGGGATGCATCGAACTAACTGCACCCCTGGAATACGCAAGCACTGCGCGCCGGCAGCTGATCCAGGCCCCGGATCGGAATTCCACGGGGGCCCACAGCTCAGCGGCCGGCGCGCAAGATAAGTGCAGGTCGGGGGCTTGTACCCGCGGGAAGCCCCCGACCCGAATTTCTGGGCCAATGACTTGGACTTGGGAGTACAGGGCACAATTTCAAAATTTGCAGATGACACAAAACTTGGAAGTATAATGAACAGTGAGGAGGATTGGGATAGCCTTCAAGAGGATATAGACAGGCTGATGGAATGGGCGGACACGTGGCAGATGAAATTTAACACAGAAAAGTACAAAGTGATACATTTTGGTAGGAAGAATGAGGAGAGGCAATATAAACTATAGGGTACAATCCTAAAGGGGGTGCATGAACAAGGGTACAATCCTAAAGGGGGTGCATGAACAGAGAGACCTGGGAGTATATGTGCACAAATCGTTGAAGGTGGCAGGGCAGGTTGAGAAAGTGGTTAAAAAAGAATATGATATACTGGGCTTCATACATAGAGGCACAGAGTACCAAGCAAGGAAGTTCTGATGAACCTTTATAAAACACTGGTTTGGCCTCAATTGGAGTACTGTGTCCAATTCTGGGCACTGCACTTTAGGAAGGTTGTGAAGGCCTTAGAGAGGGTGCAGAAAAGATTCACGAGAATGATTCTGGGGATGACCGACTTCAGTTACGTGGATAGACTGGAGAATCTGGGGTTGTTCTCCTTAGAGCAGAGAAGGTTGAGAGGAGATTTGATAGATGTATTCAAAATCATGAGGGGTCTAGACAGAGTAGATAGAGAGAAACTGTTCCCATTGGCGGAAGGGTCGCGAACCAGAGGACACAGATGATTAGGTGATTAGCAGAAGAACCAAAAGCGACATGAGGAAAAACATTTTTACACAGCGAGTTGTTAGGATCTGGAATGCACTGCCTGAGAGAGTGGTGGAGGCAGACTCAGTCGTGGCTTTCAAAAGGGGAGGAAAAAATTTGCAGGGCTACGGGGAAAGGGCGAGGGAATGGGACTAGCTGAAGTGCTCTTGCAGAGAGCCTCGATGGGCCGAATGGCCTCCTTCAGTGCTGTAACCATTCTATGATTCTATCTTTTCAGATGGTGTTCAGAACCTGTGTTTTGATGACGAGGCAAAGGAAAGTGAAGTAGGGCAATAGGATAAGCAGGCAACTGAGGCCTTGCTTCAGGAAGAAGTCGTCCAGGATTCAGCTCATAAGGAACATCTTGAGCTAAATAAAATCCATGCCAACTGCAAAATCAGTCCTATTGTGGTCTCCGTCTGGCAACAACACAAACTGTCACGTAGCTCTCCTGACAACTAGAAACATAGAAACATAGAAGATAGGAGCAGGAGTAGGCCATTCGGCCCCTCGAGCCTGCTCTGCCATTCAATGCGATAATGGCTGATCATCCAAATTCAGTACCCGGTCCCTGCTTTCTCCCCATACCCTTTGATCCCTTTAGCCTTAAGAAATATATCCAATTCCTTCTTGAATATATTTAATGTATTGGCCTCCACTACCTTCTGTGGTAGAGAATTCCACAGGTTCACCACTCTCTGGGTGAAGAAATTCCTCCTCATTTCTGTCCTAATTGGCTTACCCCTTATCCTTAGACTGTGACCCCTGGTTCTGGACTCCCCGACCATCGGGAACATCCTTCCTGCATCTAGCCTGTCCAGTCCTGTCAGAATTTTATAAGTTTCAACGAGATCCCCTCTCATTCTTCTAAACTCCAGCGAGTACAAGCCCAATCGACCCAATCTCTCCTCATACGTCATTCCTGCCATCCCAGGTATCAGCCTGGTGAATCTTCGCTGAACTCCTTCCATGGCAAGAACATCCTTCCTCAGATAAGGCGACCAAAACTGCACACAATACTCAAGATGTGGCCTCACCAAGGCCCTGTATAACTGCAGCAAGACATCCTTGTTCCTGTACTCAAACCCTCTCGCTACGAAGGCCAACATGCCATTTGCCTTCTTAACCGCCTGCTGCACCTGCATGCTTACCTTCAGCGACTGGTGCACCCAGGTCTCGTTGCACTTCCCCTTCTCCCAATCTATTGCTATTCAGATAATAATCTGCCTTCCTGTTCTTGCCACCAAAGTGGATAACCTCACATTTATCCACGTTATATTGCACCTGCCATGCTTTTGCCGAATCACCCAACCTGTCCAAATCTTCCTGGAGTTTCTCATCCTCCTCCTCACAGCACACACGCCCACCCAGCTTTGTGTCGTCTGCAAATTTGGAGATATTACATCTAGTTCCCTTGACTAGATCATTAATATATATTGTGAATAGCTGGGGTCCAAGGACCGATCCCTGCGGTACCCCACTAGTCACTGCCTGCCACTCGGAAAAAGACCCATTTATTCCAACTCTTTGCTTTCTGTCTGCCAACCAGTTCTCTATCCAAGTCAGTACCTTGCCCCCAATCCCATGTGCCTTAACTTTACACACTAATCTCTTATGCGGGACCTTATCGAAACCAAGGCTAACATTTAAAAAGCCAATTGTTTTTCATAGACATGCCCTCATCTTGCCTCAAGTCATTCTGCACATATCCCATCAATGCTTTTGAAGGAAAACAAAACTGTGTTCCTTTCTACTGTTTTTTAAACCACCATGCCTCTCCTAGGTGTCTATAATTGTGTACGTTTTGAATCTAAATCTCTTATTTCTCCTCAGTGCTCCTTCGGTGCCCAGAGGTTTTGTAGTGGCTAGCTGATATATTCCAGCAAGAGTGTTGGAGGACTGAGGTGGCATCTCCTTTTCTTACACTGTGGACCATTTTCCCCTCTTGGAAGAAAGTAGAGAGTGTGAAGACACTCAGCTTGCCATCATATAGAATGCAATCAGGTGTCAAAAAGCATAGTGAACAAGATGACATATCATGTTAGATTTCCACTGTTTCCCCATATGCTGTGCTTGAAGAAACACTTATTTTCCGAAGGGGTTCTGAAGGATATTGTGATACTTCCTGCGCATTGTTGATTGTGATCAAAGTAGTGAGGGCACAGTGTCTGGAAATGAGAAACATGCTTATTGCAGTGCATTGTTACAAGGTATGATTGCTTCGTGTAGCCTTGCCCGTTCTGATGATGTCAGTAAACTTCTTCCAACATTGCATAGTCATGTACGAGTTATAGAATTTTACAGCACAGAAGAACGCCATTTGGCCCGTCATGCCTGTGCCAGCTCTCTGAAAGAGCTCTCCACCTAATCCCATTCTTCTGTTTTCGCCCCATAGCCTTTAAAATGTTTCTTTGTAAAATATTTATCCGCTTCCATTTTAAAAGCTATTATGGATTCTACTTCCCCCAGTGGCTAGAGGAATGGTGCAAGGGGGAGGGATTCAAATTCCTGGGACATTGGAACCGGTTCTAGAGGAAGTGGGACCAGTACAAACTGGACGGTTTGCACCTGGGCAGGACCGGGACTGATGTCCTCGGGGGAGTGTTTGCTAGTGCTGTTGGGGAAGGTTTAAACTAAAATGGCAGGGGGTTGGGAACCTGTGCAGGGAGACAGAGGAAAGGGAAACAAGGATAGAAGCAAAAGACAGGAAGGAGAAAAGCAAAAGTGGCAGTCAGAGAAATCAAGGGTTTAAATCAAACATGACCACAGTAAATAAACAAGCCTGAAGGCTTTGTGTCTTAATGCGAGGAGCATTCGTAATAAGGTGGATGAATTAGCTGCGCAAATAGATGTAAACGGATATGATATAATTGGGATTACGGAGACATGGCTCCAGGGTGACCAAGGCTGGGAATTCAACATCCAGGGGTATTCGATATTCAGGAAAGACAGGCAAAAAGAAAAAGGAGGTGAGGTAGCATTGCTAATTAAAGAGGAGATTAACACAATAGTAAGGAAGGATATTAGCTCTGATTATGTGGAATCTATGGGTAGAGCTGAGAAATACCAAGGGGCAGAAAACATTAGTGGGAGTTGTATACAGACACCCAAACAGCAATGCTGAGGTTGGGGATGGCATTAAATGGGAAATTAGAAATGCATGCAATAAGGGCACAATTATCATGGGTGACTTTAATCTACATATAGATTGGGCTAACCAAATTAGTAACAATACTGTGGAGGAGGAATTCCTGGAGTGTATACGGGATGGTTTCCTGGACCAATATGTCGAGGAACCAACTAGAGATCAGGCCATCTTAGACTGGGTATTATGTAATGAGAAAGGATTAATTAGCAATCTTGTTGTGCGAGGCCACTTGGGGCGGAGCAATCATAATATGATAGAATTCTTCATTAAGCTGGAGAGTGAAGTATTTGACTCAGAGACTAGGGTCCTGAATTTAAATAAAGGAAACTGCGATGGTATGAGGCGCGAGTTGGCTAGGATGGATTGGGGAACGTTACTTAAAGGGTTGACGGTGTATAGGCAATGGCAAACATTTAAAGATCGCATGGCTGAACTACGGAATTTGTTCATCCCTGTTTGGCATAAAAATAAAATAAAGAAGGTGACTCAACCGTGGCTAACGAGGGAAATTAGGGATAGCATAAGATCCAAGGAGAGGACATATAAATTGGCCAGAAAAAGCAGCAAACCTGAGGATTGGGAGCAGTTTAGGATTCGGCAAAGGAGGACAAAGGGATTAATTAAGAGGGGGAAAATAAGGTATGAGAGTAAGCTTGCAGGGAACATAAAAACTGACTGTAAAAGTTTTTATTGATATGTGAAGAGAAAAAGATTGGTGAAGTCCCTTGCAGTCAGAATCAGGGGAATTTATAATGGGGAACAAAGAAATGGCAGACCAATTAAATACATACTTTGGTTCTGTCTTCACAAAGAGGACACAAATAACCTCCCAGAGATGTCAGGGAACATAGGGTCTAATGAGTGGGAGGAACTGAATGAAATCAGTATTTGTAGGGAAATGGTGTTAGGGAAATTGACGGGATTGAAGGCCGAGAAATCCCCAGGGCCTGATAATCTACATCCCAGGGTACTTAAGGAAGTGGCCCTAGAAATAGGAGATGCATTGCTGGTCATCTTCCAAAATTCTATAGACTCTGGAACAGTTCCCATGGATTGGAGGGTAACTAATGTAAACCTACTATTCAAAAAAGCTGGTAGAGAGAAAACGGGGAATTATAGACCGGTAAGCCTGACATCGGTAGTGGGGAAAATACTAGAGTCCATTATAAAAGACTAGCTGGAGTGCCCGGTGGTGCTGAGGGTTTTTTGAGGGCATGTTGTTGTTGGAAGAGAGAGAGAGAGAGACTGGGGGGGAGAGAGCGAATGGGGGGAAGAGAGAGAGAGACGGGGGGAGAGAGTGACTGGGGAGAAGAGAGAGAGAGAGACTGGGGGGGAGAGAGAGAGAGAGGGAAAGAGGGGGAGGGAGAGAGCGAGAGACTGGGGGAGAAGAGAGAGATTGGGGGGAGAAGAGAGAGATTGGGGGGGAAGAGAGAGAGAGACGGGGGAGAGAGTGACTGGGGAGAAGAGAGAGAGAGAGACTGGGGGGGAGAGAGAGAGAGAGGGAAAGAGGGGGAGGGAGAGAGCGAGAGACTGGGGGGAGAAGAGAGAGATTG